>NW_009954224.1:54534-103796 GCF_000747805.2 Chaetura pelagica | reverse complement strand
CCCGCCGCAAAGCCGCTCCGCTGCCGCTGCCCTCCCGCCGCCGCTGCTGCCAAAGCCACAGTCCCAAAGTCCCGGAGCTGCTCGCCGCGCCGCTGAAACCGCTGCGTTTCCAGGGTCTGCAAACAGCCGCGCCGCAGCTATGGGGGGGGGCGACCTGCGCTCTGCGCTGCCGTGTGCTGAGATAATTCCGGCTACCCCAGCTTACAGGGGAAAGGACCTGCACACAAATCGCGACCCTATACGGGAATTGCGTCGGGCATATTTCCTCCTCCTTCCCTCACTTAAATAAGTAAATAAGGTGTGTAACTAAGGTGTACCCATACATATTTCATGTGTTGTAATCACTCCTTTTGAACCTCCTGCCCCAAATTGCTTTGTTTTCCCCACAATAAACCGTGCATTTCGTAAATTCTAATTGGGGATTGGCTGCTGTTATTGGAAATATTAGTAAGCACTGAGCAAGTTATTCACTCGAAAAAGTCAGGGCATAAGCCCCTGTCTCCTCTGTGTGAGGCGATACCCACGTGTGGATCTCTCAGCAAATCCTGATAAGTTAATACACTCTAAAAAGGAGATATAATAGGTCACGGATCGTGACACAAGGGAATACTTCTGAGTCACAGTCAGAGGGAAGAGATTCAGAGGGTCCTCTTATATCTCCTTTGTCCCAGGGTACAAACTGCATTAACTAAACTCTTCCTGACAGATGTTTGTTTAACTTTGTCTTCAGGGAAAACCAGGACTAGCACTGGGACTAGACAGACACCTCTGGTTTACACTTCCTAGACAGAGTTCACAAGCTTCGCACTTAATTCTTCTTGACCTGTAATTGCTCGATTACTGCTGCAGGAAGCCACCTATTCCCACTATGCAGGTTCCTCCTGCTGAGGTGAATAACTGCTGAGGGCAGGTGGCCACCTGCATGGCCATAACCCTGCTGCTAGCATGTGGGAAAGCCAGTCTGGTCACCACTGCAGCAGGAGAGGGAGGATGTCTGCAACATCTGATGAAAATGCTGGAATAAAATGGTTGACAATAGCAACTGAATCTCAACAGCAGCAGTAACCACTCTTAGACATTGCCTGGTAGAACCAGAAAGCTGCAGGGCTTCACTTCTCTCCCTCTCTGTTATTTACCTTGTGTTAGTTTTCCTATGGCTAATGCATGTCAATCCAGTTACTTCATTCTTGGAAAAAATAAGTGAATCAGTGTTGTTGACACAACTGAGGAGCCTGAGCCATCTGAAGCCCACTGTTAGCCTGAACTCCCTTATCAACTATTTCAGAGAATCTCTGCAGAATCTTTTATTTTCAAACCTTGGCTTTTATCATCAACACATGTAGCTTCTATTCACTGTCGCCCAAGACAGGAAGATTTTTTAAGACCCCAGGCTATATCCCAGAGCCCCACTCCAGATATTCCTCCAGGGCTGCAAGACAGCAGCACAGAAAACTCACAGAGGATGACTTTCCTATCAGATAGCCATCCATGTCACAGGATTTAACCTGGGAGACAGTGTCATAAATCTTACTACAGTCAAGACCAAATCACACCATAGTAGCTTCATCACCTTCTTTATCTGTGCTCTGTCACCTGTATCCTCAAGACCTGCCACAAATCTGGTGTTCTTCTAAGCATGAGTGTTTTTAACCAACACATGCTTATTGCTAAACTCTTTCTGATCTTCAGAGTGTTCAGAAAAGATCTGTCCCACGTTTCAACATTTTTCTAGGTGTTGAAAGTATGCTGATATGTTGATAATTCTCTAGCTCTTTCTTATCCTTCACATCAATAGCCCCATATCTGCCATCTTCTCTCTCTCTCCTAAGTCTCACATATTCTCCAAGCCAGTGACTAGCCAGTACTCTGATTTGAACAACAAATAAAATTGTCTTTTCAAAGGCCTTCCTTAGATTTTGCTTATTGTAAATTAAATTCTTCCCACTCATTGGTTTTAAGGTGTTGTTCATTGGCTCACAGCAGTTTTCATGAAGGCTGATACATGACAGGCATTAACCCCTTCAGCTATTCAGGTATTATTAACTTTCCTTTCTCTCCAAGTGGAGGACCAGCTTCCTCTGTCACCTTCTTCTTTCTGCTGAAATATTAATAGAAGTCACCTTCTAACCTGTATGTCCTTTGCTAGTTGCATTTAATTCTATGCTTTGAGCTTTATGATTTTGTCCCTACATGCTCCAGCAATTATTTTATATGCATCTTTAGTAACTGACCTAGTTTCCACTTCTTGCATGTCTTCATAGACCATCTGCCTGATGCATGCAATTGCCAGCTGTTACCAGCACAGGCTGCTTTTTACTTCCAGTCTGGAAACTAGGGGAACTGGGATTCCCATTCTCAGCAAGATGAAGTTACTAAGAAGAAATATTGTAGTTTCATTTCTTGTCTGAGCCAACTGAAGAGTCATCTTGATGTTGCAGTGGGTTGGAGAAGCAGATGTCAAAGAAAGAGCTGTGCTAGCAAACGAAAAAAGGTATCAGCCCTCTGTATTCATATAACAATGTATGTTAATCACACTTTCCTTGAAAATTTGGCCTTGGGAATTCTAAAATGAATAGGGTATTAGATGAACTCGGACACACACTAGTGTGCGTGAATCCTCTCCCAGCTTTCCTTAAAAGTTTTGCTCTAGAAAAAAATCCAAATGGCAGCACATTCACACCAACAAGCCCAAAGTTTGCATTTCCTTTGCCATCTCCCCTGTAAGCGTTCCTGGGAGTTACAAGTACTTATCAAGGGATAGCTGGTCCTACTGTACTTTCCTGTGGCGATGCATGGTGAAGAAAATGTTAAAGTAGATTACCTGCTATTTTAGTTATTGTCATGAATTATAAAACAGATGCCTCATATTCATGAGCTTTTCATGATCTTGGGCTGCAGGCTGGCTAGATAATGTGAAATCCCATTACAGCATGGAATAAGGAGTTGTAGTGGGTATATAAGTTCCAAATCTAGGTCCCAGTGATACCGTTTTTTCCACAGCTTATCCATTAAGCTACACACGTGCTAGTCCTTGCACATCCAGCAGCATTTCTGTACCCGTTCTCAGCTGGAAGTGAGACTTTTGGCAAATTATTTGGAAAACTCCATAAAATCTATATTCTCGTTTCCCCAGCTAATGCTAATGTCAGTGCCCCACTGTGTGCTCTGGGTCCCTGGAAGGTTTCTAGCCATTATTGTTTCTGTTGCCTACTCCCAGGTGAGAACATTTATTTTTACACCTACCATTAGCATGCCCTAGGCTTTGCAAGAGAAAATGCATCAAACCCCTTTGCACTGCCCCAGAGACACAAAGCAGCTATAAAGCAAGCTGAAGTAGTTAATTGCTCTACTTTCACAAAGCAACACAAAGGAGTTGGAGTACCTTGAAGAATCTGGCATTTACAGAGTCATTTCTGTTGCATAAAAGGCATAAACATTAAAATCATAACCACAATGCTTAAAGGAATTTTAGGAGATCATGTGGTCCAACTTTTCACACTGAGGTGGGCTCCAGGTTAGAGGTAGGTTACAACTGATGATGTTTGCTTATGTGTTTTTTAAAACATGGTGTTTTACACAATATATTTCTTGAGACTAATTTCTACCTGCACATGCAGAATGGCTGAGGTCTCAGAAGAGATTTGCAATAAAGCAGTTGACAGGAACCAGCACTGGAAATAGCAGCAGAACACTTTTTTTCCAGTAGCCCCTTGGACTTGAACTAGGACCAGGAAACCTTTGGTCTTACCATAGTACAATAGATTGTAACCCCACACTTGGGAAGCAGGTAGAGCCTTCCTTCAGCTGCACTGTTGGGAGAGAATGATGCCCCATCTGCAGCTTCCTTTCCAGTGGGCCTGAGCACATGTAGCAGAGGTGAATAACCCCATCCTCTCTGTGTGTTGATCTAAGATCAACCCCAGATTATGTGACTGCCATATTATCTCTTTGGAGACAGAATGAAATGTGATGGAGTTTTGGTATAAAGGACTCTGATCTTCACTAATTCCTTGCGGCACTTTCTCTCTTTCACCCTACTTAACATGAGGTTAGGGAAGTACTGCTTGAAAGATGTAGTAATGACTTGGAGCCCAGCACAAGCAGTAAAAAAAATGCTCTGTTTAAGGAAATGTTGTCATTATCCCATAAATATGGCATATCTGCATAGTCTCTGCCTTAACACATATGGACCACAGGGAAGAAATTATATTACATCATTGCATTGTCATGTGCTGTTGGCAAGAATTTTGTGAGCTTTTCCTTAACTCCACGATAAGGTGAGAGGATAAAGGGGAAAGAAACAAGTGATGCGTAGAGCTCTATCAAGATAGAAGGTTAATTTATTTAACAACATTTCACCTGAGACAGATGGTACAATGATAGAAATATCATCCCATCTTTTTTCCAACTTGGCCAGAGTTTCTATGTAATTAAATCCTTTGTATGCAGTTTATGCATGTGTTTAATTTATTTGTTTGCAAATATCCTAAAAAAGCAGAGACAGACAGTTGTTGTGGGTTTTTTTTTAACATATGAAATAAAGGTAACATCTACATGGGCCAAAGAATGTTACTCACATCCAAACCCTCTGTAATAGCATTAAGGGTAGATCTGTAGGACTAAAAATTTTGGAATTCATCATGATTGCCATTGTAGGAGGTAAAACCTTAGCCTGAGGTTCCATCAGAATTGGTTGAGTCAGTACAATTTTATGTTTCAGTTTATCCACCCACATATAGGTGTTTACTTCAGGAGATGAACCAAGCCCTCAACCCCATGGAAACTACTGACTGGCTCTCTATTGACCATTAAGGGATCCTGGGTTTGTTTGGTCAAGTGTGAACTCCTTATGGAGATGTGCACTAGGTGATGCCAAACTCACTGACTTCTGTGGGCATTTGCAGAAGTCACCCCTCCATGGAACTGAATGGTTTTGGACTGTGTTTGTTTGTTTTGGTTTTGGGTTTGTTTTTGTTTGTTTGTTTGGGTTTTTGCTACCTAGTGGAAATGGATCACTGATGGATATGGAATGCCAGATGCATACATGGGGGACTGAAGCATCAGCCACATTTGATGTGCTGAACTGCTACCATTAAAGAAACAGAAAAGGGTCAAAAAGAGCAGAAATAAATGGCACAATTCTTATATATCTTGCTTCATAATGCTTTATTAAAAAGTGAGATATGCTTACACATATTAATGTTAAATGGCTCTGAAATATCTGTATAGTAACTTATAGATATATTCTGTGTGTGACCAGCAGTTCAAAGAAAGGCTGTTCCTCCCTTTGGAGAGACTGGTAGACCTTGCCTCTACCTTCAGCTTGTCTCATTTTAACTGCAAGTCATTGTTTCCTGTGCAATTTTTCTTACTTTGTACTTTCTCCAAGTCTCCAAGACGCACCTCATTCTTCTTGCTCAGTAACTTAGAGAAGCCAAATTTTCTAATAACTTATGGAATCCAGTTATTTAACTGTCAGGTGTTTCCTTGCAGCCCCTTGGGTTTTGGGGTTTTTTTGGTGGCTTTCTCTGCTTCCTGTACAATTTCTTAACCTGGTTACCAGGCCAAGATGCAGTATTCTAGCACACACCACTTCTACAAACCCAAATAGAAATCACATCCCTTCTCTAATTCAATTCTCTCCTCTGTGTATGCCTGATGATCAAATAAGTGATGTAATTTCTCTCAACATCATTCTTAAGGTTAAAATTTACCTGTGTATTCAATATTATCTTTAGGCCTTCTTTAGTCTGTCGTTCTAGGATGCAGGTGCTATCTTTATCAAATTGCATTTACTTTCAATAGGCCCAATTTACACAATGTTTTATCATCTTTTTATTATTGCCTAGTCACAGACTAATTTACTAGTCTGCCAGTCTTTATGTCATTGGGAAACTCCAGATGGAACCCCAAAGTTGCTGATAAAAACTTGGAAGTATTTTGACTAAGATCTATAAAATCCACTAAAAGACCTATTGCTTTATAAAATCTACTCACTAAAAAATAAACAAATAAAAAAAAAATCATAACTGTCAGTCAAATGGTTCTTCAGTACATTCAAAAATATGTTTTGATTTTGTACAGGGCTTATTTTATTTTATTTAGACTATTTTGTGGTACTAAAAGTCTGAACTGTCTAGACTATTTTCAAGCTATGCAGTCTATTTAATGAGTCTATTTACTGCCATATGCAAAGTATCAGTTTTGATAGCTAAGAGGTATTTTAAAATTAAGATGTCATTAATTGCAGTCAAAGCTTTTAACCTCATTGTTGATTTATGAACATGTTTCTTTTTTATATAAATGACTGGTTGGCTTTCAGCCTATCTGTTCATTGTCTTGTTTGTCCTCAGCAAATATTGGCAGAGAATTAACATTTTTCCAGCCATCTGTAATTTTCCCAGTATTGTGAGATTAAAATGAAACATCAGGGAACCACACACTGCATCAGCTTCACTTTAAGATGCCTTAGTCAAAGTCATCCAGGCCTGCTGATTTCAAAGAGTTGTTTCGTGTTCTTCTGAACAACTGAACGCTCAGAAAGTAGTTTGTCATCCTCATGTGGTCCTGTCAATTGCACTTTGAATTAAAACTGTTGGAGTTTTTTTCTGATAATCTGACACATTCTTCATAAGAAAAGTACAACAATGATGACTGATGACTCTTCCATTTCTTTCCTGTAGTGCATTTTGGTGCACTTTTGGTTGCAAGCCACAAGCTTTTAGGTCAACACCACTGCTTCCATTTCTGCTGTGGGCAATGCTGGACAAGTGACTAAAAGAGAAACATCAGCAGGAGATTCCCAGAATACAGACAGATGTTAGCTGGGAACATAATAATAATTAATAATAATAATAATAATGATAAATCCGTGCAATTAATCTACTAGTGGTTTTGTCCTAATTGAGGGCATCAGAGCAGGACACAGGCCACCAGCTTGATTGTCAGGAGAATTAAGGCCTGGGCTGACCTCTGTCACTGCCTGGTTGTGTGACCATTTTCAACTTGTTCCTCTTTTATCCTTCGTATACAAACAGATAATAAAAATTGTAAAGTAAATATCTGTGCCCAAGATGACTTCAGGGGAGGCTGCAGATGCAATCTTAAATCTGGTGATCTTGACTGTCTGAAGACTTACCTTGCAATGAAATAGTTTTTCATCTGTGTATTTACTCTTGGTGGTTTTTTTTTCTTTTTAAAAAGTGCTATTTCCCTGGATCTGATTTTTTACTGAGGCAAGAAAGTAGCTTTCTTTTCATACACTGCTGTTGGTTTATTTTCTTAATATGTTTCTCTCATGGATTTCTCCTTTTTTTTGTGGTAAGTGAAGAATCCCACTAGGTATTACATCAGACTCTGCACCCTGAACCAGCAGCACAGCTTGAGCCACGTTTTGAGCACCGCAGCAGAGAGCAGGGACAGAGCTGATATTAACCACATGCAGGAAGCACCTCAGCCACAGCCAGCCAGGTGCTGAGAAGCTCTGAGCTGCTCAGCCTGATGTGGTAGGCACAGGTGAGGTTACAGAGAGATCTTGTCTTTCTCTTTTTGCCTCCTGCTTTTATGTCTCTGAACCACTGCTGGTGTGTTTTTACTGGTGGGGGCCCTGATATACAGAGCATGACAATAAGCAAACACTCACTGCCCAGAGGGCCAATCACATCTTGGGCTGCATCAAAAGAAGTGTGGCCAGCAGGGAGAGGGAGGTTGGTTCTGCCCTTCTGCTCTGCTCTTGTGACACCCCACCTGGAGAACTGTATCCAGTTCTGGAGCCCTCAGCACAAGAGGGGCATGGATCTGTTGGAACGAGTCCAGAGGAGGGCTACAAAAATGATCCAAAGGCTGGAGCACCTCTCCTATGAAGTCAGGCTGAGAGAGATGGGCTGTTCAGCCTGGAGAAGAGAAGTCTCTGGGGAGACCTTAAACTGACCTTCCAGTACCTGAAGGGGCTACAGGAAAGCTGGGGAGGGACTGTTTACAAGGGCATGTAGCTATAAGACAAGGGGCAGTGGTCTTAAACTGGAACAGAGTAGATTCAGATTGGATATCAGGAAGAAGTTCTTTGCAGTGAGGATGATGAAGTACTGGAACAGGTTGCCCAAAGAGGCAGTGGAGACGCCATCCTTGGAGACATTCATGTTCAGGCTTGATGAGGCCCTGAGCTACCTGATCTAATTGAAAAGGTCCCTGCACACTGCAGGGGAGGGCTGGAGGAGATGACCTTTGAAAGGTCCCTACCAACCCCACACATTCTATGATTCTATGACTGTGAATATATGGAGGCACAAATTCATGCTCCAGCATGGGAGCAGGCTCAAGGAGTTCTCATGAAAATCTCACGTGGTGGAAAAATGCTGATTTTTATGACTAAATGCAGCTCAATAGAATACGTCTGGAATTCCACATAACAAAGGAAAAATCTCTAGGCTCTAGACTTCCTTGCAGTGAAATTTCAAAGGCCAGCAGACAACAAGTCTCTTCTTGCATTTCTCAGAAGATTAGAATAATTCAGGAAGTCTGACAAATGTCTCTCTATCTGTCTCTGTGTTATGACAAGGTCAAGGTAAATATTTGTATTGCTCAACTCTCATGCTGTATCACTATTACGGCTGTTGCTGAGCATGTTGTGACCTACCAGCTGTGAAGGCAAAGCAGGAGACACAGGGACCAGAGGAGGGAAAAATAATTTACTCTCTGGAAGCTACTGAAATCTGTGAAGAATTCCTTTGCAGATGATGGGATTACTCCTGGCAGAGCATGCTCTTCTCCATAAAGCCATCACTGGCTGATCTTTTGAGAGCTGAGTGACACCAGCTGTGCTCTTCTACTCTGGAACACTTTTTAGGAAACTACTAGAAAATGTGATATCTATAGTCATTCAAATTAATTAAAGATTGAACACTTTTATAGGAAACTTAAACTAATGGCTGTATTTCCTGACTGTCTGCAGCTTTTTTCTTTTTTTTTTTTTTTTAAATAAGTCTCATTTAGAAGGTGATGGAAAACAAGTTTTTATTGCAAACTCTACTGAAAAGTTGCAAACAACATGTCATCAATCCCAAGTCCTATGTCTGCTCTGTATTTTTTTTTCTGAGAACGTTTATTAATTCCATATTTATTATCTTGTTTTGATTATTCAGCTGGCAGGATGCAAAATATGACACCAGTAAAGGCCAGTATGATCTATTGGTTGACCTTAATCTCTGAGTGATGTACTTGCCCGTTTCCACTCTACCTTTATTAACCTTGGTTGATACATTCACACTGTCAGACAACATCACCCAACAAGTCCTTACAAGTCTCCTTCCTTGATCATTCACATTGACTAAATATGAATTGTAACTTCTGCTTTCTTTTGGAATGAACTCTTTCTCTATCTGGCATGAAACATGTAAGGGGGATAGTTCAGCTTGAAAACACTTTCTAAAAAACAGGATGAGTGAGACTGCAGTGTTCATGGCTCCTACACTCACACCGAATCATCCAACACAAACAGTCCTCCAAGAGATGTCATGTATTTTGATGGTCCCTGCCATCAAACACCCCTGGTCCACAGAGTGATCCACAGACTGGTTTGGACAATGGAAACAAAAATAATGCACATAAATGGATAATGGTATCTCAGAGGCACAGGGCACCTGATACCTGCAAAACACTAGTGTCAATGTGCTATGTAGTGTGACAATTAGAAAGCGCCAACACTGAATGGCCCTTTCCATGGCATGATGTGGGCACAGTCTTTCTGCACCATTTTTTGTGGGGCCATATTAATTCTCACAATGGTTAATTTGATATATTTAGCAATATAAATGCAGCCTAAAGTGTCTGTGTCTTTGTTATGCAGCTTATAAGGTCTTCCCACCTGACTCCTTTGTGTCCAGTCCCTGAGGTTTAAGAAAGGGAGGTTACCTTTCTCCTTAAAGTATTCAGAGTAAACATTTTAAATTTGAAGCATCCAAGCAACATGCCTCAATCCTGTTTAACACACACAAATAACCCATTTCATTTTTCCTTAAGCAGCCTCTTCTCCATACTGTGGAACAGATCAATATCCATAAATGGTGATAAAAAAAACTGGAATTGCCAGCGACCTGCCAAAAATACAGAAATTACTGTAATTATCACAACATGTAATGGGAATGCTATTTGAGATGCATCATACTCTTTACACACTGCAAGAAGCATCCTCTTGTGCTTGAATCCCATCATTTCCCTTGGAAAAAGGTCATAAAATTAAACCCACAAACCTTATGTTTAAATAACATTGCAGGCCTGGCTGCAACCCACAGCAGTAATGAAAATGCTTAATTAAGGTTTCCAGTTTACTTCTCATTCAATCCACGTTACTTAACTATGAGAGCATGTTTCATGTTGTACTTATATTAAGATCTCTCAGAGGTGGAAGTGTCTCTCTACACCCAGGCAGTCTGGGTGAATTGGAAACTAATTTTATCCTAGTTCTTGAACTAATTACTTCCATGGGTTTCTAAGTGATTTTTAATGTTATTTAAATACTGTTTCTTGGTAGTAGATTCTGTTTTTTACAATGACATTCAAATCATTAAAGGGCAGCTTAAGTAAGGCAATATTATTAGCAACATTATTAAAGACTACTGGTGGTTTTTTTCTTTCCTTCTATCACTGTAACGTTCAAAGATAAGTCACTGCATAAAGGTCTTAAGAGACTGGGCTTTGTCACAGCTTTTCTAGGTGACTCTGGACAATTATGTAGGTTCAGATTTTGCCCAACTATGTTTCATTGTAGGCTTCCTCTGTTGTCAAAGGATTGGAAAGACAGAGAATGAAAAATAAAATAAAAAGGAGTAGATGCTTCCAGAGAGAAGTTCAGAGAAGTTCATCCCATGATAAGGATTGCTAAGGTGACTGACTTTGGAAGCTGAGGGAACCATGACCAGCTGTTTTCCTGCTTGGGGAACTTCCATCAAGTGCATAAACTAAATAGGAGACACTTGGGCATAAATCTTCAGGTGGCAAATCTTTAAGTGGTGAATGTTGGCTTTTGAGCAATGGGGAGCACTGAAGGTTTCACTAGTGAGCAAGAGATGGGGCATCCACAGTACCTCAGCTGGGCAAGTGTCCAAGCACAAGTCCTGTCAATAGGATATGATATTCATGTGGCCCTTCAACTCACCCAGGGGATACGACCTTCACTAGTCCATGGGCATTGGTTTCACAGGACATTAGCTCACGCCAGTAATAAGGGCTGGAATATTTTAAGTCCTACTCTGTCTGCAAAAAGAGTCAAATTCTTCCAGTATCCAGTCCATGGGGTACTACTCCAGGTCCCACAACTAAAACATCCCTTCACATAAGAAATTGTCCCAAAAAAAATGTTTAAAGGGTGGCTATAAAAATTTAAATTAAAAAAATATATATTTTTGAGGCTAGAACTAATTGGCTCACAAAACCAACCACTCCCACCCAGAAGTATGGCCTGCCTTGAACTCCTATTGCAGGTTCTCCATGGCTTGTAACAGTTCTGGAGGGAATCCTGGGAAGTCTTGCAGAGGTGCAGCAGAATTATGCAGAGTGACTTCAAGAGTTACCTGCCTGACTCTGGGCATTGCTCTGACGAGTAGTATATGCCAGAGAAGCCCAGAAGTTTAGACACAGACAAGATGAGACTTCAACTTTGCAGTCCCTGTTAGCACCTTTTTCATCTGGTCTGCTCCAAAACTGCAATTTATCAACTCAGCTCCTCCCTGCTCATTGCAGATTACTATTTACCTCTCACACACTTCTCTAGTAACAGCTCACATTTACAGCATATTTAATGTAGTGAAATATGTTTGACTTTGTAAAGCTGCTTCAGTGAGATGTTGACTTTTATTTAAATTGTATTTATTTTTACAGGGATAGTGTTTTTCTTTTCCCATGTCTTGCAGCATGATTAGGAGAAAGGCAGAAGATTAACCCTCTACATCCAGACCAATAAAATCCATAGCACATCCAGCCAAGGTACACAGTTGTACACAGACTCTGCTGAGGCTAAAATCTGTGAGGCTTCCCAAAACCAGGACATCTTTGCACAGGGAGGACACTTTTTTTTTGGGAGAAGCTTGTCCCTTCAGAGAACACAACGTGGCAAACTCTATCATAGCCAGGTTTATTTTATCTTGGCTCTGGCAACTTTCTCAGTGATTGGCTTTGCCTAGTACAGTCCTACTGAGTCTAGAAGTTAATTTCAGTTTTGAAGGGATCTGTACCTGTTTCTACAGCAAGTGACAAACATGTAGCATATAGTTACCCAGATATGCTTTAAACTGACTAGCAGGGGTATCCACAGCCCAGAGATTTAATGTGGCTTTCTCAGGCAGCTAAACCAGCCCAGGCTTAGGCCATGAACAGGCTGCTTCTAACATCTGAAGGGGAGTGCTGACTGGCATGGCCCAAAACTGCATCAAAATTTGTGCTAGCATTTAAACTTTACACATGACCCTGGTACAGCTAAGCCCATGCCACATTTTAATACTGTAGCTGTACAAACAAGACTGAATCTAGCTTGATGTTCTTACTCCTGATGAAAACCTGCAAGTTAGTACAGACACTGAAAGAAACAGAGGGTCATACTTTATCATCACCTCATGTTATTTCATGAGGCAGTGTTATTCCATGACAGTGGAGGCTCACATTTTTACAAGACATAAGACAAAAAGAAATTGGTTTGCCAAGAATGGATGTGTTTGTTACTGCTCCATGTATGTATCACAGATGTCTCAGAAGACAAAAAGCTTAGACTGTTCAGCAGCAGCACAGATAATTTATGTTCCCTTTCCACAGCTTACTGTCCTTCCACGATTACAGAATGTTTCCTTCTCTTTTCTCCTTAAAAAAAAAAAAAAAAAAGGATAGAAGTACTGGTTGGGATACTTGGTGGGATGGTGGAATGTCTGTTATGCTGAAATATGGACTGTGTTGGCTAAATGCTGATATATGGAGTGTAACTTTTATGTAAGTTGTCATCTTTAAATGTTTAACAGCTGCTCCTCACACAGGATGGCCCCCTTTCCCTGCAGTGAGCACACAACAAAGACTGTGATGCTGAAATACTTTGCATTCTGGGGTTTAGAATGTCTCTTATCTTAGGGCAGTATATAATAAAAAATTAGCCCTTGGATCGCCAGGAAGTGTTTAGTGAGGGTGGAAAGGCAGGCAGTGTTTTTGTCCTCAACTGAGCTGTTGTTACATACTGGCAAACAGATGCTCTCATCCTGAGATCAAATGCAGATTTGAGGTTCAAAAGTAGAACCTGTGTTGCCAGCTTGCTCTTCTGAGACAGAATTATGGAGGTTTACTGGGACTAAAGGAACTAATGTTTTCCAGAATAAAGGGCACTGAAATACAGCAAAAGTATGTCTAGTCATGGGATGAGAAGTCCATCACAGACTGAAACCATGAAAGAATCTAATGAGCTTTGTATTTCAGCATTTTTTTTTCACAATGAGACCAGTTAAGGGCCAAGTTTTTTCTCCTGTTTTTAGTTTTGGTTCGGTGTTATTATTTGTGAGGAATAGGATGGAGAGGTTTTATGGTTCTTGGGTTTGAATTTGCTTTGGCAAGTTACTCCTCTGTAACTGATTATATTTGTTTTAATACCGTGAACATGCTGTTCTACAGGAGCTTTTCTGCCTGTTTTTTTCCTTCTTTACTGATTGTTTAATAAGAATTTCCCCAATAAATTCCTAGCTAGGAACCCACAACTCTTATTTCTGAGTATTTATTAATCACAATAATTAGCTCAGGAACTAGGAATAAAATTACTCTCAGCTAATTACCACATGTACCCAGAAAAGATAAAAACGTATTACTCCAATCTTCATTGTTGTGCATGCTCCAAGTGCTGCTTTTTATTAACACAGTATCTCAGCACAGCATGGAGGATAACAATTTTACAGTAAACAGATTCTTTCTCTGATAATTCTTCATCAGTAATCCCAGTTCCACCACTGATTCAGAAACCACAGGACAAGGTCAACTCTAATGTTGCTCCACACTCAGAATTTGTGGCTGTTTTCATTTGCTTTCTGCATTTTTATACAAATATATTTGTCTTTTCAGCCAAATAATGAAGGTTAGGAAATGTACTTTTATTTTAAAAGAGCACATAAATCCTTGCAAAATCACATGAACCTAGAATCTGGCTTTTGAAGAAAAACAGTCATTAATCTTTAATGATGTTGTTCTCCTTCCAGCTTTACTCTTACCAATTAATGATGTTGTTCTCCTTCCAGCTTTACTCTGTTTACTGCCTGTTTGTCTAATCCTACATCTCTCGCTAAATACTGAGGACAGGATGGAGAGAAAGAGAGGCAGAGTTCCTAAGTCTGACCATGAAAATGTTAATTGTCTGAGCTAAACTAGTCACAGGCACATTCCAGAGTCGATGGAAGAAGACAGGGATGAGGGGTTGAGCCAATTTATTTTAAACACCTATCTTAGTATGAGAACAATTTCCCTCTGGGACTGACCAAAGAGGGAGTCCAGCTCACTGTTTGGAATATGTGCATAACAGATACAAAATCCAATTATTTTTATGACCTCAATTCTACCCTATATGCCTTCAACAGAGTCTCTGGAAGTCATGGAGTCTTCTGGGAAAATACCAACCTTTGCAAAAGGCCAGAGAAGAAACCCATACATGAAAGTGCTTCTAATAGGATTGAAGTGGGGCATAAACAATCCGTGTCCTCTGTGCAAGGACAAATTCTGCTGTCCCACTGCTGTCCTGCTCCTGAACTTTGGATTTTGCAACCCTCTGGGATCTGATAACAGGGCTGAAATACTTAACTTACAAAATTCTTTCTTACAGCAAAACTGGTCATCTTAAAAAAGCCAAAATCTTACGGAGCAGGACTGAAATAGCAGTACTTCCAAGACAGAAACACCTCTAAGATTGCATATTAATTTTCTACCATGTCAAGTAATTCCTATTTGCAATATATATACATACCAGTATTTTTGGAAATTAGGAAAAAAAATAAGATGTGCTGAAGATTTTCAACACAAGCTCCTCCTGGTCAGATGCTGAGGTAGAAATAAAAGGTATGCTTTCTTTCGTCACACAAAGCCAAGCCACAACAATGTGCAGTAATGGGTACCTCTGTGGCCATTACTGGTGTGGGGCAGACAGGCTCTAGCTCAGAAGCACCATGGCAAAAGAGCACAACCCTAATTGCCTTGAAATTGGGTCTAGAGGGAGTGGTTTCCTGTCTAAACCTGCTGTGCTAATTATAGCCCTGCAAAATGAACATGAACTTTGACCCGTGTTTGGAGACATAGCTTGAAGACAGACTTTGGCTTGTCCCCAGTAACAACCTCCAGGTGGGTGGGTCCCAGAACTCCTGAGTCACCACAAAAAGCAGGTCCTCCATGCGTACATTGAAAGAGGTGAAAAAAAAATGCTGGCTGAACAAAGAGATTCTAAACAAAATACCTAACAAAACCAGAGTGGATGGAAATGCACAAAGAGTAAATATGGCAGATGGACCTTGTGAAAGTATATTTGCTTAAGCACAGCCTGGAACATAAAAATTATTTTAGAGTTCAGAAACAAAATTGAAGGGAATTCAAGTTCAACCTCTGTCTCCTTTAGATATTTGTTTCATATTTTTCATCAAGGCACTGATCCAATACTTCAGAGCCAACAACGACCTTTGAAGAACTGGGTCCCAGGTTCCTCCTTTCTGCAGATGGAGAACTTGTAGTACCTCTCTATGTATCTTGTTATTTGCAGGAGACCCTCCCACCACAGTGTTGTAACCATACGAGGGACACAAAATGTGCAGACATAACTGTACACTTTGCATTCATAACTTGTAAACAAAGATTGCCTAAAACTCTAGGCTCTGAATTTGCTAAAAAGTATGAATAATAATTTAAATAAGCTATTAAAATATGTCAAAAGTTTGATTTCCTTGTTTTTTTTCAGCTGTAACATAGTGAGCTGCACCTTGTTGGAACCTCAGTGACTATCAGACAACCTGAAATGGTAGTTACTGTTTTATATCCATGAGGTTATACTGAGATTCTGTATTTGAAATATACATGGGAATTATGTTGTTTAAAAGTTTTGAAGGCAAATGAATATCCTAGAGGCATGAATGAATGAAGAGAGTGTATATTATGTGTCTAGCAACACATAAGAAATGTGTCTGTCATTTATGTCAGCAGTGACATGTAAATTCACTGGAATCATAGAGGGACCTTTCAAAGGTCATCTAGTCCAGCCCCTCCTGCAGTGAGCAGAGACCTTTTTAACTAGATCAGGTTGCTCAGAACCTGGTCAAGACAGACCTTGGATGTTTCCAGGGGTAAAGCCTCCACCATCTCTCGGGGCAACTTGTTCCAGTTCTTCACCACCCTCATAGTAAAGAACTTCTCCCTGCCTAACATCTATCTAAATCTACCCTGCTCTAGTTTAAGACCATTGTTCCTTGTCCTATCACCACATGCTCTTGTAAACAGTCCCTCCCCAGCTTTCCTGTAGGCCCCCTCCATGTGCTGGGGAAAAAAAAAAAAAGTATCCCATAAATGAGCAGAGAGATAGACCAATAAATGTAGAAAATACTGAGTGACTGAGTTAACTCCTCTTCTGATCCCTCCTCTACTGCACTCACAGTTTACACCACCTGTCATGTCAACCTTGGCTTTGAGGTGAAATGTGTTGGTGTGATTGTTGATAATCCTGTGTTGCTACAGTGACAAAGACAGCTCATCTGCCTGTGTGCTCCTTTGCTTGGCTAGACACTTGAAGTGAAATGCAGCTCAGCAGAAGTAGGCTGCTGTGGTGTACAGAAACTTTGGCCCATCACACTGAAAGAAGGTGCATGCCTTGGGGCTGTGCCTTCTGCTGTCCTAAGATTACTTTTTCCATACTTCCCCTTGTAAATCTGACAATCTGACGATCTAACTGGCTCTGCATCCCTCCCTGCTTATGAGGTTATCCCAGGTAATTTCAATTTCATGGACCTTTGAGATGAGACAAGACTAGGAGATGAGGAAAAGTCAAGACTCTCAGGTGAAATGTCTAAAATTTTTTTGCCTAAAATTCCAGGAGCTAAGGCTGATCCATGTCAGATGTCAGATGTTGATATCTGATTTTAGTAAGATAAATCCCTCCATCGGTGTTGTCTCTCAGAGTGATTTCTCACTGTGCCTGGAACTCAGACCAATCTTTCTGAAATCTGTGGTACCAGGATAAGGGATTTTAACAAGGATGTGTAATGATAGGACAAGAGGTAATGGTTTTAAGCTGGAACAGGGGAGATTAAGCATAGATAATAGGAAGAAATTCTTAAGTGTGAGGGTGGTGAGACACTGGCACAAGTTGCCCAGGGAAGCTGTGGAAGCCCTATCTCTGGAAGTGTTCGAGGCCAGGTTGGATGGGGCTTGAAGCAACCTGGTCTAGTGGGAGGTGTCCCTGCCCATGCAGGGAGGTTGGAACTAGATCATGTTTAAAGTACCTTCCAACCCAAATACCATTTTATGATTCTATGATGTATAAACCAAGAAAATGTGGAAAATACAGAAAATTGAACTCAGGAAGTTCCCTCAGAAAAAAATAAAAATCAATGCAGTAGGAAAATCATCATTGGAATTGTTCACAAGGTTCTTGGGGAATGGAAGGACTTTTACAAAAGATCATTTGTAAACAGGTCAATTTGTCTACTGCAACCACTCCCAGGTCTCATTTAGTTTTCCTTCTGAGCCTGGCAGTGTCTCTTGTACTGTAACCAAGGCTGCATGGTTAGACATGGATTGGTAAGGACAGTAGGCTTTTCATTAAGGAGGGTTTTCGAAAGCATTCCATTTCAAACATGTTGTTCAGCCTCCTAGATTCATCTAAAATGCCTACAACTCATGTAGGATTATGCATTATTGATTATTTGACTCCAGCCAGAAGTAATGTGTGGAATGCACTAAGCTAAAATGAGAGTCAGCCCTAAAAGTTTGGAGCCTTTAGTAGGTCAATCATTTTGTCAGCAGCCACAAAGAAGTAATTGTTACTCTGTTCCAAAAATTCCAAGCACTGACTAAATCTGAGCACTGTTTATCAATGCACTGTATTAAAAACCTCTGACAGTGGCACAAGAATTTGAAAAATATTGCAGCCAAGGTGGGATTACCAATGTCTTGTCTGTTACTACAGGTAACTGGGGACAGTGATCAACACTGGTGAAGTGGTGACAAGGGAAAACATCCAGAAATGGATCACTTTTTAAGTGAAACTTCTCTGAACTTAGCTGTGTGAAAAATTGGAGGAAAAGGAATTTTCAGCTTCCAGGTTTCCAGATTATGTTAGTCACATCAAAATTAACACTCAGAAACAAAAGGCCATTGTGCAAAAATACAAGTGTAATTTGGGTAAAAGTGATAAATTTTTCATAGATGGTGGCACTTAACATTATCTAGAATACATCTGTGTTAGTGACCTGAGAAGCCCACAGCGTGCAGGTAGCCTCCAATACCTGCACTTTCTGGGTTAGAGAACAAAAGGATCATACATCCATAGATATGGCGGAATTTCCATCACAGCACACCAGAAAGCCATGTTTTCTCATCTCAACATGAAAGAAAAAAATGAACACATGTCTTGGAATTATGAAACTGTGGTTGAATTTCTAAGAAAGCTTAGCATCTGTGATGGAGCCAAATGCCTCAAGCCAGCAATCCTTGTGTATACACATTAGAGAGAGTCTGGGATGCTTGTGGCATGAAACATCTTCAGACTCAGAGGACAGAGAGAGAACTGCTCAGAGAGCAGGAGAGGCTACTGTGCTGGTGCAAACAATGTGGAATGAGGTCTATTGCCAAAGGAATTACAGCAAAAAACAGCCAGAGATGGATGTTTCACTAAACAAAGAGACCTCCTTGACACCTCATGCATTCAGAACTGATGTTGATGAGCTCTAGAGCAGTCAGACAATTGGGAAGCCAAAGAAAGAACATTCTGAAGAACAGGTTCCAAAACTGAAAGATGGTTGTGAAATTAAAACTGATCTTCAAGAGAAAGCCTGGGTCAGAATTGTATCTTTCAGCAGTTTTCTTTAATCCCTTATCCTTTCCTTATCTCTTTCTTTGTGTCAGGAACTCTCAGACACAGCCATAAACGTGGCTCAAGGGAAAAAACAAAACAATATTAAGAGGAAAAAAACAAACCCTAATAACCTGTTCAATTTTTTATTAAAAATGTATTCAAAGCTCTATCTTTATGATAGGAAGGAAGGAAGGTGAATGAAGATGAAGGAAGAAGAAAATGGAGATAGACAACATGTTGACTGACATGGGGACAGTGCTTTACAGCAGATGCAATGTCAGGATTTAACTTTAATGTTTTAACTCAGTGAGAACCAATCTGACTTGGAAAGTCCATTGCTCACACTGGCATTTCAGGATCTCAGTGTGGGATTCCTCAGGCTACACTGAGGCATCTCTTGAGAGATAACGGTCACGCAATGGTCTTTCAGGCCATGAAACATCTGATCCATGAGGTGCACCAGCTCTGGGAGAAGCCCTCAAGCCATGCCCTAAACTGCTCTGTCTCTCCTGCAGAGCAATGTGTCCAGCAGGAGGCACATTCCCTGCCAACACCTGCAGGTGCTGGTTCCCTTCAGAAGGCTCCAGGAAACCCTACTGTCAACATTTTATAAGTTAAGGGGAAAAAAGAGAAATGTTATTTGTAAATCTTAGAAAACTGAGCCATTTTCTGGAGCTACTCACTTCTTTCACAGAATCACAGAATCCTAGGAGTTGGAAGGGACCTCAAAAGATCATCCAGTCCAACCCCCCTGCCAGAGCAGGGTCACCCAGAGCACATCACACAGGAACGTGTCCAGGTGGGTTTGAATGTCTGCAGAGAAGGAGACTCCACAGCCTCTCTGGGCAGCCTGTTCCAGGGCTCTGTCACTCTCACAGCAAAGAAGTTCCTTCTGATATTTACGTGGAATCTCCTGTGTTCCAGTTTGCACCCATTGCCCCTTGTCCTGTCACTGGATGCCACTGAAAAAAGCCTGGCTCTGTCCTCCTGACACTCACCCTTTACATATTTGATGAGGTCACCGCTCAGTCTCCTCTTCTCCAAGCTAAAGAGACCCAGCTCCCTCAGCCTTTCCTCATAAGAGAGATGTTCCACTCCCTTCACCATTTTTGTGGCTCTGCACTTGAAGGGAGAATTGGCAAATAGCTAATTATTTATATCTTCTTGTGTGATCAAAGCAATATTTTGTTATTGAATGTCTGCCTTGGGAATGTGATGTACACCCTTGGAGGGAGACTTGCACTGATAGAGGGAGCCTCTGTCCTGCTGTGCATAGCTGTGTTCAACTGAGCACCTCTGTCAACCCCAGCTCTGCTCCTCTTCCTCTTCCCCAGCACTGCCACCTGATGCTCTGATGCTCTGCTCATTCCCTCCACGTGGACCTCTGTCCCCCTCTTATTGCCACTGCACATCTCTGCTCCTTCCTCTTGCAGGAAGCAAATGCCTGAGCTAGTGACCAAATATAAAAATATTTTATTTGATGTTTTGCCCTCTTGCCCTGCTTCTGTCTGCACTGCAGCCCACAGGCTGATGAGAGTTTGGAGTTATGCCCCATGTATTTCTAAACTCCCCACAGGCCAGGCTCAGCCCTGCATCATCCCCCTTGTTAAGGCTGGGGCTCAGGGGCCTTGCAATGCTAGCACATTTGTTTTGCTTTTCCCTGTCTATTCTTCTCATCAGAGAAACCTCTGACTTGAAGTCAGAGAGAGATCTTTGCTGCCAGTTTCCGTGGAAGGAGATCTCAGCTTTGTTTGACCCTCTGTTCTCTTTCAAAGTACTCAGAACTTCAGGCTGCTTCCAGGGCCAGAAACTTTCTTGGCCAGTTGCAAGAAGCCTTCCTGATCTGGCTGCGGTACAAGCAGTCAGAATTTCACTTGGATGAATTGTTCTCAAACAAAGTCTCCAATGTGTCAGGCAAAAAAAAGACCTTTCTTTTAATGTCTGCTGTGAAGCAGGTTTTGTTTTTGTTTTTCTTTTGTTGTTGTTGTTTTGTTTTGTGTTTTAATCTCAGCAGACCTTTGTTCATAGACCTATTTACTGTGGTGGATGAGTGAAAATGCTGAGAGGGAATTAACTATGTTGTGCCTCAGGCAGCACTGCAGTGCAGGTTTAATTTGTGTATTTTTTCCCCTATACTATTGCCATTAGATTTTATCACTACCCTTAAATGTTGCTCTCTGGGGCTGTGAATCAGCCACTTTCTACAGAGTTCCATTCTTTTAATTAGCACTAAACTTACTCCCCAGGCACCTTTAACCATATAAACACTATATTAGTTTTGAGGGGTTTTTTCTCTCCTAATTTCATTTTTCTATTGAAAGTTATCATAAATTGTGAAGTAAATCTCATGAAAAATGGAAATGGAATAGCTCCAAGTTCCCCACAGCAGCAGCACGATGACAAGCAACAACTGCAAAGCACAGAGGCTAAAACTTTTCTGTAAGGGTTTGCTGCAGTTAAAGGCAACATAGCAGCACAGAAATCAAAATGGGCAGGGACTGGATTTCTTGCTGAGTGCCAGGCACCTGGAAAGACAAGGGGTGCCTTGCTGGGACTTCACAATGCACCTCAGCATTGCTTTGCAGCAGAGGCTCAGTTTGAAGGTGAAGAGTTGTGTGAAATGGACAGTGTGAAGAAATGGGATAGAGTGAAAATAAATAATTAGGAGTTAAAGAGAACAGAAAAAGTAGCTGCAGAGAGGAGGAGGAAGTGGGGGCAGGAAAGAGATTGTGTGCTGGAAAGCAAAGCTCAGCAGGCCAAGAAAAGTCTGTGGATATAGAGCAGAACTCATCCAGGACAGCATTTCCTGTTGACTCAGGGACTGTGATGAAAACAGCATCAGTTGGAGAATGTGAATTTCTTGAAACATTTCTGTATTGGCAAAAGCACCACAATTATAGACCAAATGGGCCTCTTTTTTTGATTCTTACAAGCAATAGGAGCTCTTCTTCAGAAGTACAAGCTGATTGGTGTAGAAGGGTCCTGCTGGACCAACTACCCCAGTTCATGTGTCCTCACAAACCTTTTCTGCTGTAGACCTGACCTATGGCTGCATCAAGAGCAGGGTGAGAATATGGTCTCTTGGGAGATGGTTTAATGGTTAGGGGTTGTAGTGCAGATGGTTGGACTTGATCTTGAAGGGCTTTTCCAACCTTGATGATTCTATTACTCCATGATTCTATGATTCTCCTGGCAGTAATTTTTTTCCATTGCCATACCTTAAAATCTGCCTGGCTTTCCATTCCACCCTGCTTCTGTCGCCCTCCCAAAATTACAGAAAAAATGAGTCAAGCAAATGAAGAAAGAAGCCCAGGTGGACAAGTTTAGCTTTCCCAGCCAGGTTTGGATTTGAATGGGTACACTGTGGAGCTGTAAGCACGGCACTCCGGGTAGTCTGAAATTCAAGAGCCTGCTGAAAAGCTGTAAAAGGTTCTTATCATCTCTGACTTAGGCTTTAGGTCTTTATTGTACTTATCTGGCTGTAAAATGGGAATAATAAAACTTCTCCTCTTTGCAGTCAGGAAAAAGAAGTAAATGCCTTGTATTGTAATCTATAATGAAAATTATTGATATTTTTTTAGTGAAAAGTAGAGAAACGTCCTATAAAGACAGACATTCTGGAGATGCAGAGAACTCACATTCCCTAAAGGTTTACTGTTGGGAATTAAAAGTAGTAGCTGCTAATGAGCATCATGTGGCTGGGGGGAGGCAACCTCCATTCATCCCATGCCTATCAATTCCAATGTGATGCTGGCATCAGTAATAGATACCCAGGGCCTATAAAAGGGATGCAGGTCAGCAGGGGAGCTCCTGGAGTGCAGCATCATGAAATCCCAGCCCCTCCAGCTGGTCAATTAACTTAACTGGAGACCAGCTTAAATACCTCTATGCAAATGCACGCAGCAGAGGGAATAAACATGAGTTAGAGATGAGGTTGAGCCTGCAGGGCTATGATCTCATTGGCATCACTAAGACCTGGTGGGATGGCTCTTATGACTGAAGCATCAGAATGGAGGGTTATAAACTTTTTAGGAAGGACAGCCAAGGAAGAGGAGGTGGGGGTGTTGCCCTCTATGTCAAAGACCAGCTGGGGTGCATAGAGCTCTCCCTGGGGACTGATGAACCAGCTGAGAGCTTATGGGTTATGATTAAGGCAGGCACAGGGAATATTACACTGGGAATCTGCTAAAGGCCACCTGACCAGGACGGTATAGACAAGGCACTTTACAGACAGATAGGAGCACCTTCACATTCACAAACCATCGTAGTCATGGGGGACTTCAGCCACCCTGATATGCAGGATATTGAGAAGACTGAGGTTCTCAATGACTTCTTTGCATTAGTCTTCAATGGCCAGAACAGGTGAAAGCAGGGACTGGAAGGGTGCATTACCACCCACTGTAGGAGCAGAAGGTTCGTGGCCATCTAAAGAACATGAAGGTGCACAAGTCTACGGGACCTGATGGGGTCCATCCATGGGTCCTAAAGGAGCTGGTGGATGCAATTGCTAAGCCTCTGTCCATCATATTTGAGAGGTCATGGCAGTCTGGTGAGGTTCCCACTGATTGGAAAAAAAGGAACATAACCCCCATTTTTAAAAAGGAAGACCCAGGGAACTACAGGCTGGTCAGTCTCACCTCTGTGCCTGGCAAGGTCATGGAGCAGATCCTCCTGGAAAGTCTGCTAAGTCTCATGGAAAATAAAGAGGTGATTGGTGACAGCCAACATGGCTTCATTAAGGACAAGCCATGCCTGACCAATCTGGTGGCCTTTTACAGCAAGGCTACAGAGGTGGTGGATGGTGGCAGAGCAACTGACATGATCTACCTGGATTTGTGCAAAGCCTTTGACACTGTCCCACATGACATCCTGGTCTCCAAACTGACAAGGCATGAATTTGACAGATGGACCACTCAGTGGGTAAGAGATTGGTTGAATGGCCACACCCAGAGAGTTGTGGTCAATGGCTCAATGTCCAAATGGAGGCAGGTGACAAGTTGTGTTCCTCAGGGTCAGTATTGGGACCAGTGCTGTTCAACATCTTTGTTGGAGACATGGACAGTGGGATTGACTGTATCCTCAGCAAGTTTGCTGATGATACCAAGCTGTGTGGTGTGGTTGATACCCTAAAGGTAAGTGACGCCATCCAGAGGGACCTTGACAGGCTGGAGAGGTGGACCAGTGCCAACCTCATGAAGGCCAACAACAAGGCCAAGTGCAGGGTCCTGCACCTGGTTCGGCACAACCCCAGGTACAAATCCAGGCTGGGGGGGAGAATGGCTGGAGAGCAGTCCTGAGGAGAAGGACTTGGGGGTGGTAGCTGATGAGAAGCTCAACATGAGCCACCAGTGTGTACTGGAGCCCAGAGAGCCAGTTGTGTCTTGGGCTGCATCAAAAGAAGTGTGGCCAGCAGGGCCAGGGAGGGGATTCTGACCCTCTGCTCTGCTCTGGTGAGACCCCACCTGGAGCACTGTGTCCAGTTCTGGAGTTCTCAACACAGGAAGGACATGGAGGTCCTGGAGAGGGTCCAGAGAAGGGCCTGAAGATGATCAGAAGGCTGAAGCATCTCTGCTATGAAGACAAGCTGAGAGAGTTGGGGCTGCTCAGCCTAGAGAAGAGAAGGCTCCAAGGAGACCTTATAGCTCCTTCCAGTACCTGAAGGGGCTACAGGAAAGCTGGGAAGGGGCTTTTCACCAGCCAAGGTAGTGATAGGACAAGGGGTAATGGTTTTAAACTGGAAGGGAGTAAGTTTATGTTAGACATCAGGAAGAGATTCTTCTCCATGATGGTAGTAAAGTGCTGGAATGAGTTGCCCAGGGAGGTTGTTGATGCCCCCTCCCTATAGGTGTTCAAGGCCAGGTTGGATGAGGCTTGTGCAGCCTGGTCTAGTGTGAGGTGTCCCTGCTCATAGCAGGGAGGTTGGAACCTGGTGATCATATGATGCCTTCCAACCTTAACCATTCTATGATTCTATTATCATATTGCACAACTTCTGGTGGGACAAACCATGTCTACACATGATGTTGTGTTCTGTTAACTGAATTTGAACTGATGACCATCAGCTAAGAAGAACCATGAAACCTAGCTGAGTTTTAAGGTCCCTTCAAACCCTAGACATTCTATGAGTTTACAATCCAACCTGGTCAGCCATGGGGAACTGCAGGCACAGAAATAAGAATGGTAACAGGGAAGGCAAGTTTCACCCAAAATAAAAGGTTGTGAATTACAGTATTGGGTTAGATCTGCCTGAGTGGATCCCAAGCACTCAGTTCCTGGGATCACCCTTGAAGTTTAGCTTTCTGGTCTTCCACGAGGCTTCACTGAGCTCCAGTCTGTGACACAATGGCCTTACAGAGAACTAAGCATAGGCAAAGTGGTCTATTTTTAGCATGCTAAAATATTTTTAAAAAGATGAAAATCTGGAACTGGATTCCAGAGTGGAGGTGGTTTTTTTATGTGTATGAAAAATGACTTCTCAGAGAAGGTGCTCCTTTAGGAGCATTTGTGGCATCTTGACAAAGGAGTAATTCTTTCCCTCATAAACAGCCACCACTCTCAGTGCAACTGGTGTGAGTCAGGGCAGCTTGCAGCCTCTGGCTCTACTGGCATTTCTGACCACCTGCAAGGCAGACCCATGGCTTTTGACAGAAAGATCACTGCCAAGTTTAAGAGCTTAAATGCCTTGCTGAGGCATTTATTATTGGGCTTGAAAGGAGTGCAAAGTGCCATGCAAGTGATCTGAAGCAAGCACATCTGTCAGAATTTGACTTTTCTCTCTGCCTGTCAGCCCTCTGCTGCCTTTGAAAGTGGTCAGTCTTGTGACTGTATGACTGTGTCAGCTGGGATAGAAAGAAATTGTCAGGCTGATCCTTTAACTGGATCAGTGGAAGCCTCTCTCCTGAGAGTGCTTGTCTCTGAGGATTCCCACAGATGAGCATACACCCCTTTTATCATGATGTCCAAAGGGTTCAGCCTTCATCTCACAGCACAAGTCCTGAAAGCCCAGGAGCCTTTAAAAAAATATGTGAAAAAGCCAGATTATTAGAGTCAGAGAAATCAGGTCATTAGCCACAACTCTAGCTAGTCTAGAAAGTCTTATTTCATGCCTACATTTTAGCTAATATTTACCTACAAGAGTTAAGGATAGAACAACATGTATAGTAATATATTTAGCTCCTGAGGTGATCAATGAGGTGAGTAAATGACATTTTCACTAAATGGAGAGATGACATGAGGCTCTCTTAAGCACATTTTAGGAAGTGGCTGCCTCCTTTATGAGCACTTTGTTCTCCAACAGAGCCCGTCCCTGGATAGGGGCATAGACAAGATGAGTTCCATCCTTCCCTTCTGTAAGCATTGCTGAAAACACCTCAACTACTGAAAAAAGTGCTGCCGGGTACCACCCCAGTCTCATCTACACCCCATGTGATAGGTTCTGATCATGACACTGCAGAATTGTATATTGAAATACTACATCACTGAAATGCTCTCATGATAGCAGAATCCATTCTGCTTCATTTAACGTTTCTTAAGCTCAGTGTTTGGTCTTGGGAAAAAAATGTCATCATAGTCATAGAGTCATCAAATATTTCTAGTTGGAAGGGACTTTAAAGATCATCTAGTTTCAACCCCCCTGCCATGGACATGGACACCTCCCACTAGATCAGGTTATTCAAAGCCTCATCCAACCTGTCCCTGAACACTCCCAGGGATGGGGCCTCCACAGCTTCCCTGGGCAACCTGTGCCAGTGTCTCACTATCATGATAATAAAAGCCTGTGCTAGAGGCAAGCTAAAAGCCTGCTTGAGACAGGGTCTACCAGTCTTTCATGCTTGAGATGTCCCAGTTTTGGTAGTTATAGAACTAAGTAGTCAGCATTGAGCCATCCACATTTGACTTGCCACTCTGAAGATTAGCCATTCATTCAAACTTGTATTCACTGTTTTTTATGATACTAGCACCCAGCAAGGTTTTCAAAGCCAGAATAAATCCCCACCTTACCTAGATATCCTGTTATTAAGGTACCTAACCAAAATCTTTTAAGCAAAAGAATTTTCACAGAAAATTCATCCTTCTGTTATTTAAAATTGATGTATTTGAGCAATTATTATTGCATAAAATCAAAACCATAGCCTTCCTGACATGGTTTTATTTGTTATAATTTTCTTCTCTTCACTCTCCCCCCTAAGAAAAATAGTCAGTTCATTTGACTCCTGCAGGGTAACAACTTACCAGTTCTTTACAAAACCATTTTTCCCCCCAATTTTTTTCCTTTGGTCTGAATTTTTTACCAGGTTTAATATTTAGCCTTTAAACCCAGGAAGACTTTATTTTCTTTGTCATTGAACAGCAACTCTATGGGCTCTCTGCAAGTGATGTATCAATCTCTGTGAGCTGAACCTCGTGAGAAGAAACAGCAAACCTCTTTGCTCTGCAGTGAAAGTTTCATTTCACTTAAACTGCCTGACACAAGCAGGCCAGGACACTACCATAACCTAAAATGCTCTGTAAGCTGGTTGTGACTCCACTGACTTCTTTTATGTTGGCGTGTGTGGTGTGAGACAGTACGTATATGTTAATTATGAATAATGGTCATGAAAAGTGCTGGCTGCCCCTGAAAACTGTCCAGATCTTAACATTAAACAAAAATAACAGGTGAACTGTTTTTTGGTCTCTCTTGCTAAAAACCTCAATCATCTTCACCAGGGAACCTAAGCAAAAAGCTAAGTTCTACCTTCACAAGTCAAGGAGCTGCTGCCAATTGTAATGGTGCTTTTCAGCTTGGGCATCTGCTCATTATGAAAGGGCCAAGACTCCTAAATGAGCACTGGTCACTGCACAGATGTTGGGTGGGGCTTCCAAAGCCATAACAGGACAGCCAAATTCCCTACAGGTTAGTGGACTCTGACTTGCAGAATTCCTTAGTCAGCATTTAAAAACAGCTGTAGTGTTTAAAAATATCCAGTCCTGTCTGACTTGGATAGAGAGGCCTACAAGATCCTATCAGTTTCAGTGACTTGTGGTCACCAGCCTCTCTGTAGTGTGAGTGCACAGGAAGTGGCCAAGATAAACTACTGAGATGTTGCCTCTCACATTGTGATAGCAGAACACATGAGGAATAACAGCAGTAAGGAAAAGTAGGTCTCCTTAAAACAACAAAATAACAGTTTTTGTAATGACTCAAAAATCCGTGCTGTGTAAAGTGAAACTTTTCACAGCCAATCATACACACAGTCTCCTAAAGAGTGAATAAATATGGCAGAAATACTGATGCAAAACTGCCTTAATTCTCCTTGATGGCTCATCAGCTCTCAGCTGAAGTTCACTGAGTTTTAGTTGGAGTAAAAAGGTGTTTCTTGGGCAGCTGAAAAACTAGGAGAGGGAGCTCACATCACCCTAACCAAAGGTCACGCCAGAGATTCACATCTGCAGGGGCAGGAACTAGTAACCTCTCAGCTTTGGGCCAGATCAACGTCATGGAAACAGAAAAAAGTTGAAAACACTGACTATCACACTTCCTATTCGCGTCATGGAAACAGAAAAAAGTTGAAAACACTATCACACTTCCTATTCACCAAATTCTCTCACCACCTGAAACTTATATAAAATCCCTGCTAGGCGGGTGTCTATGTTTCAAAGACCAAATGAGAACCATGTGGAGAATCTTTGGCTTTGTGATCATGTTTATTTTTTTTTAGGTTCATATAAGGAGGAGCAATGGTCCATAAATCTATAATTACTACTATATAAGCCACTGCTTTATTCTATAGCTGGAACAAGTTAGAGAGAATATGAGCCTTTCATATGATACAGGGCATTAACTGTGATGCTCCTGTGGTAAAAAAACTGAGTCATTAAATTTAGCCAAGAGAATTGTATGATGTGAATGTCTGCAACAGCAGGAAAACAACCCTCATATTCCAGCTGTATGTGTCAAGTACTTATAAAAACAATTAACATTCCATCATTACCATTCAGTCAGTTGCTTTCTTTCCAACTCTGCATGGTAAAATCTTTCTAATAGTCTACATTATTTTTCTGTTGCCTAATATCTCCTGTGCAAAACACACTGTAAGTTAGATATTCAAGCTTTAAAATGCAACATAACTCAGCTTGTATACAGAAATGTTCTGATGGCTGGTCTTTCAAAAAATTCAGATTAAGTTAGTCAATTGGCATTAACTTGGTTTGTCTGCATGTATGTTTATAAGGAGGATTCAAAGGATACTTCACTTTTAATAAATTATAGCTGTTTCCAGCAGGAGGGTGGCAAGCATGGCTCTACTCAGCATGCTTCTGTGCATTGTTTCACTACCAGATCACTGAAAACTTTGGTATTTCAGCTTAAAGCACAATGACCTAAATCGTCTGAGAATGTATTTTTCCTTCTAAGAATGAGAAGTGGGAGCAGACTTGGCCTCTCAGTATCACTAAGGGTAAAGTCTCCTGACCTCTCTGCCAGTCAGCTCATACATCAGCTTTTCTAATTAAATCTCCTTATTGGATTTGACTGGGCTATTTTTAACAGTGTTTAAGAGTAGTAAAGTCAGGAAGGTGACCAGATTTACAGCCAAATACTGGATCATTGCACTACTGCAAAAGTCACTTCAGATTTCAAAGATGTTTGATCTTGAGAATACAGACAGAAGATGGGTGGACTATGGGATTAGATGAACACCTGGGATCATAAGGCTGCATTTGTCTGCACCAAAGTACACCTTGGCAGAAGCAAATTAAAATTAACAGGATTAGGATGAGGGAAGAAGAGCATGAAAAGAACTGAGAAGAATATTGAAGAAAAAAAAGTGTGAGGGCTCCTACAAAGCATGGAGAGATACAGAATGGTCTAAAGAGCTGCAACCAGTGCAATAGGGTGGGTTTGGGGCCATTTGCCACTAATGAAAGAAAGGTGTTTTACAAAAATCCCATACTTTAAAAGGCTTCTTTAGCAAACATTCAGGCTGAATACCTCAGGAGAGGTGACCTAAAAGCCCGGTCATATTTACCTACCTACCAACCCTACTAGATGGCCAAGGAGGCTACAAGGCTAAGCTGCTGAATTCCTAACTCAAAATTAAAATATTTTCTCAAATTTCAGAGGCATCTCTGGGCTTAAGGTGAGGTTGAACAGTGAGCAGGAAAAGATTATATGTTTGGTTTTCACTAACATGAGTCACTAGTGAAGCCTTTTAAATCTGTCCTTTGTTTACCAGTTCCGCTGGAAGCAAATTAATATTGGGGTTGCTGTGCACAGTAATTAGGACTCAAAGATACTTAATTTTGTATGTTCTATTTTATGCTTTATGATATTGTGGTGAAGGAGACAGTGTGTTCATAGTATTATGGGAGGAACCCTGGGGAGGTGAGCATTTTATATTGGAATTATTGAATTTATTGAAGGTATTTGTTTGTTTTTTCCTTAGGATTTGATGATTTAGAAGCCAATAGAGATTGCTTTTTGGGAAGCTGCCCTGTCTGGGATGACACTACCAAAGTTGGTCTATACAGAAGGGAAGAAACAATAAATTCAGTTGCATTACTATTTGTCAATATTAATCTATACAAAACAGTAATTAAAAGCATATGTTTATGGTTTACTAGAATTTAAATCATTTATGTATTACATTGAGCATTCCAGTGTTTGCACAATAGCCTTTAATGTCTCTTTAACAGGAACTATGTGATATAGGGTTGATTCAGCAAATCTGTTGGGGTCATGGCTTGTTTTCCCCACAGTAACTATGTGACTCAGTTTAAAAATTCAGCCTGGCATATGGCTGTATGGCCCATTCCCCACAAACAATAGCCCACCTAACATCAGCATTTCAGAGGGATTTGGCTAGTGCTCTGGAGAATTTGATTTTTTTAGAAGAATACAGTGCAGAAACAAAGATCATTAGCTGGCAGAAGATTCTTCAGTGTTAGGATTGAAAGACAGGACCAGTATAAAGTCTTAAAATACTTTTAGGTGAGTTTAAAAGCATTTGTTTAATGGATGAAGAACTTTTCACATTTGATGAAAAATTATTTTTATATATATATGTATACACTATATATATATATAATATAATAAAGAGTCACAGGACTATTAGGGCCAAGCTAAGCAGGACAAGTACCCTGCCATTGTGGAAAACAGGTGACAGAACTATAGAAACCCATATTTATTTAATCCAACTCACTGTTAAATGAACATGAAATACTGTATCTCAGCTTTGGGTCTTCCCAGGGCTAGAGAAATACACAACTACATATATGGACACATGTCCAATCATACCTGGTATTAAAATAAAAGGCTTTGGCAGGATGGATTAAGTTTTAAATAGAATCTGTTAGACATAGATTTGCTGGAGCAGCCTCAAAAGAGGAAAAAGTAAATCCAGTCTTGGGCAACTGCTGCATCTGTAATTACTGCAAAGAAAGCATCCTCTGCTGAGCTATACAATTAAGAACTGGACTTTCTAAAAAGTTCTTAAAACTTTTGTTTTTTTTTCATTAACAGTTAGCTAGAATGAGTAAAGATAATGACAGAAAACATACCTTGATTTCTCCATCTTTACTTTTCTATATTTTTTCAGTTAACAAGCTTCTTGATTCTTCTATTAATTTTCTTGTTTATTGAACATGATGTAAGTATAAAAATTACAAGTGTTACCCAGGTTTTCTTCTAGCTAGATAAAATCTATGGAAACCTGGAGATATGGCAGACAGCAGTAACTGCTCATGCATTGGCAAAAGTCCCAAGCAGCAAACAAAACCTTAGGAGTTACTAACTAATTTCAACACTGCACAAGAAATTTGGGTCCTACTAAAAGAAATGGAAATTTTACTATTAGTTTCAGGGCAACAATGATTTCTCTTTTTGTTCTCAAGTGTAATGAATATTTGTGTGCCATACAGTCAGTTGAGAATTATCTCTTGCCAGATGATCCCAGAATGAATTACCATCCTAATCCAAGCTACCTTCAGAGCTATTAGATATAACCTTATGATGCACTTTTCCTTATGCTTCCAAAACTATTCTGTATCTCACTTTCTTACAAAAGATTATTGTTCCAAGGACAGCACATTCTAAGCTTTAATTAAGACATTCTTTGCATTATCTCTGCTGTGTGTTGTGCTTTACCCAAATGATCTCATACATTTTTTTCACAGGTGATCATGAGCTAAACATAGCACATGCATGTGCCTGACATCATGTGAACACACTCAATACATACTCTTGATTCCTTTCTTACATCGTTCTTCCTGGATCCAACCCTTACTCATTTTGAAGCCTTTTAATTTTCTCCAGAAAGCCAAACCAGGCTCTCACACCATTCAGCAGCTTGTGAGAGGATGAGTAATAAAAAAAGAAGTCAGATATGACAACTAGCAAATTTGAGCTTCATCAGCTGAGGAATTTCTCGTCCTTTTCTGGCTGGTGCTAGTGCAATGTGTTTGCATTTGGGTAGTTCAAAGACATTAAGTCCAAGTACTTTTGTTTTGGTTTTGCAGTTTTTATTGATGCTTCATTTTTCAAATTACAGTTTTCTTTGACCTAAAATAACAGCTGCAGGGTTATTTTGTGCCATATTCAAAACATTTCTTGAAAAACTACTCTCTTGAAAGGTCTGCTGATTCAGGTTAACTGAAGGAATCAACTTGTTCATCTGATGAGACACAGCTGCATGGATGTACAATTTTGTGACAAACACATCCAGTAGCATTGTCACTTTCTATCTGCTGTAAGACACCCTGTCTCCAAGTGGCTGGTTCTCCTGGGAGCTAAGTCCTTCACTGTGATCTTCAGTAGGGCTGTTTTCTGCAGATGGGTCCTCATTATTTGTGCTTCCTGAAAAGATAATATAATTAAGGTTAAAATAAATGTAATATCTTTGATGCTGCAAGCTAGAAGGCATACACTTTGTCAATGACACTTAATAGCCTTTTAATGGAGCTCTAAATGTTCAGGAAGCTCAGTTTGCAGTCCATTTGCAAAATGCTTTAGGATAATGGCAGATCATCTAATGATCATTATCGTGCTTCCAGGGTGCTATAAATAACTGCTACTAGAAAGCATAATAGTTTACACTCCACTTGTGCAAGACCTGTTCTCATTTTTATATTATTTCCTGATATTTACCTACCAGGTAGGGAGTGTGGGGAACATTATTCATTTTTTTTGGCTGCTGGAATACACACACCTCCAATAGATCTCTTCTTTCTTGTACTTTCCCTTCTATGAGTTTAGTCTTCCACCCTATTTCAGTAGTGCTGTTGCCTCAACAACACCAAACAGTTCCAAGAAAGTGGACTGAGGGTATTTATTTAATGTGTCCGTGCCAGAGTGCTCTCATTGCTGTACAGATGTCATCTCATACTAAAGGAATCTGTTTTCTAGCAGAGGTTTCCAAAAAGGAGGTGTGAATAGAATGGGTAAAAGATGAATGCTAACCACAGCATTCCTGATTCAAACCTGATTCAAGTCTGAACTATGAACAGTGTTGCTTTATTTGGACTGTTGTGTGGCTACACATGGTGTCTCAGAGCTAATGAAGAAGGCTTCATCTTTGATTGAATTCTCTACAGGTGGAGTCCAGTGTGGCTAACTTGGACATGCACAGTATGCCTAAATGTCTAAATTTAGGCACATGAGTTTAGGCAGACAAGATTTCACTTTGGAGACACCGAATGTATCTTCTCCTCAGCTGCAACTCTACTTATGAAGGCACTTATTTTAGGAGTACTGGTTCTGTTTAGATAGCATTTAGATGAGTAAGAGGTGTAGACTAGATCCAAGTCTACCTGTTTGGGATGCAGTGAAAGTCTCCTTATAAAGGGACTCACTGTTAGGCAGCACCCACCATGCTATGCAAGGGAAATTTTAGCATTCAGACATACTGTCTGAATATGCACAAACATTCTGGAGCTCCTGTTTTTCACTGCATTTCAAGTTGTTAACACATTCCCTGGAAAAAGCCACATCCAGGTTTTTTTTTCCACGATGGCCACTCTTCTTGTTTCTAGTTTTGATGTTTCCCATAGAAACCATCATGATTCAGAATATAAAGCATGTCTTGGAAATGCAACCATGGGAACTCCTTTTACTAAATGCAAACCTTTTCAAGCACTATCACTTCCATAATTCCCTGTGTAAATGGCTTCCCAAAATGCCAATTTTACAAACTGGTTCAAACAAGACTTCAACAGATTTCTAGATCATCTGCAGTGAAACCAATTCAAACATTCCTCCATAATTTGTAAAGGCACTGCCAGTAAATACCATGACAAATCACTGCATTTATGACATGACTTTTGTTAATTATCTTTAATTATGACAACATACATTTCAATTATATGTTAGGAGTATAGATTCTGTCATTAAATATTAATCTGATCACAAAATGAAACACCTACTTCAACTTGGACAATGATTTGACTAAATGGAAAGAAAATTACAGTTAACCTGTTTATGTACACAACAGCTTCTAGATCCAGCAATGAATAACCTAAAGGACACGTAATTCAGCTGTGCAAGAGATTCTAAATATGAGAGGCTTTATTCCAGAAACTGTAATTTCTGAGTTTAGGAGTAACTCAGTTTTCTGTTGGTCTGAGACCGAGGAGCTAAGATATTGAGCTCTGAGCTTTTAGTTTTCCCTAATTTGACATTTCCAAGGAAAGACATTTCACATGGCAGTAAACAAATGTTAAAATAAACAAATAAATATTGAAAAGTCAGTTGCAGCTAGATTTTATGATCACAGGTTGTCCAGTCTTTCTCCATTTTACTGAAATATATTTTCATTTATTTATTTATTTATGCTTATAGGTCACAGGCAATATATGAAGCTGGAAAGATACTGCTTTGAAGGAAGAGGTGAGAAGGACAAAACAGAATTCATCACAGTTGGTTGAGATTGCATCAGAGCAGATCCTTTATGGCTTTGCACTTGGACATGGAAACTGGCTTGTGTCATTACCAATGCCTCTTGCTCCCATGCCTGTAAACGTTTGCCACGAGGTCACAAACTGCAACCCACAACAACTGAGACTGCAGTCAGAATGAACAGTGTATCATACCATTCAAAAATAGTATAATGAAGATTTATGATTCTTGAAAGACAGGAAGCTGCTCTTTGTTTCTAATAAGTATGTGTTAGATTGTATCTCATAATAGCTGACTGACAAATAGTTCCCCGTCAGGATGGAGTGCAAGGTACATCATCCAAAACGGGTTTGCAGTATTGCTCTCTCAAGTCTAAAAATCCAACATCATGCCAGGATTGCATAAGACAGCCTGGTAGCACTCCAGGAACAGAATTTGGAGCAGTCAGGTAACAGAGGTGCAGTGCTTCAGCTATAAAGTAGCAAGCTCCTTCCGGTGCAAAGAGGCACCCAAACCAAGCACCAACATGGTGCTTAGGGACTTAAAAAAATAAAAATAAAAAAAAAATTCCATTCTCTTGACTGAACATAATCTACAGGCTCACTTGTTCACTTCTGAAGAAAGTAATTTTTGGGAGGAATGCAAATGCTAAACGTGTACCAATGGAGTGACACTTCTTTAGCATGAATTTCAGCACAACCTCTTCTCAAAAATGAATTGAGGGTGTTCAGCCTTCAGTATCTGAAGTTCATGCTCAGGTTCTTATCAAGAGAGTGCCTGTAAGTTATCATCATCCCATGCTGAGGTCTGCAGCAGAAATGGGTTTGATGGGATGCCTATTTAAGTAGAAGTCATATAAGAAGTGTCAGTATTCTAGGCTGAGATAAGATTAAAGATGACTATCAAAGCAAAGTGACAAGCTAAGGTTACTATGAGACGGAATTCAGTAGAAGTGAACTGGATTTCCTTAGTGCTGAGGCCAAGCAGATACTGATTTGCAGAGCAAGCAGTGTACTCACTTCTGCTTCCAGGATAACATGTTGAAAAGTACTTTTTAAACCTTCTCCTTGACAATCTATACCCCATAAAACTCGCACTGTGTAACTTGTTTTAAAAAAAAATCTGACTCAGCTGTGTGAACACTTAAAATGTGTTTTCCTCTTCCTTTTTCAATTTTTATGTTTAACATTCAAGTATATGGTTTTGGCCACGGAGAAGGGCAGGATTTTGAGCTAGGCAGACCATTGGGTGGCCCCATACATTAATGTTCTTGTGTTCTTATGCCAGTTTGGATGGTTTTAAACCTGTTCCATCTCATAACCAATCTACCCTGGCAGATCTTTTCCCACCTTTTTGGGAGATTTTCTTTAAGTGCTTGGGAGAGGCTCTGGCCAACAGTCATTCTGCCAGCACTGTGACTTCAGCTCAAGCTGGCATAACACAGACATAATGCTGTGAGATCAAGTCCCAATAAGATGTAAAAGTGATACCCAGGACTTTTTAAAGTTTTTAAAGTTTTTCAAATCAGAAATATCTTGATGAGTAGAAAGCCATTGAAGAGACGCCAGGAAACTGATGAAAAGGCCTACAGCAAAATCTTGGGTCCACTTTTGAAGAAAGACTGAGGATTCAGGCTCTCTCTTAAACAAGAGCATTGGTGCTTTGTGTTTGTATCAGAGTTGATGGTTCTGAGATGTTATGGTTTTGTGTCACTCAATCAGCCTGAGTCCATTTCAGGTGGCCTGTCAGGCACAGATAGCCTGGGTAGTTTGGTGTCTTGGACAGCAGATTTTGATCCCAGAAGTGCAACTGTCCCCAAAGCAGAAAAGGCCTGAACCGTGTTCACTGTGAATATGAGTTCTTAGGCCACAAAAAACACTTGTAATCCTGCAGGCCTCCAAGAATAATTCAAAATATCTTTGTCTGCCAAAAAAAGGATAATTTTCTTTGCTTTTTTGAGGCTATCCAAATTTATTTACAAGATACACAGACATGAGGGGGAGTTTATTTACCAGAATAAATGGGGTGTTCAGGACAGAGCAGCAGAGTTGGTCTTACTGTCTTAAGAAGTAAGAAGAAAAATTAGGAAATCTCACATCTGCTTGGAAATATATGAAGGAAAGTAAGGAGAAATACAAGGGACATAACCAGCACAGCTATCAAAAAAAAAACAACAACAACAAACCAAAACCAAAGAAACTTATGTGGTGTGAAGTCAAAGCATGCATTGAATAGAAGTTACTGTGCTCTTCCTAAGTCATATGAATCTCAACATTGTCATGTTGAATGCTTCCAGCAGACAAAAAAGGCCCATATACCTTGTCTTGCAGCTTAGTTGAAGTCTATATTATGGCTGCAAATAGACAGCAAATTATTGGAAGATACAGCTTCATCATATCTTCTAATATCACTGCAGGAAGATTTCTCTAACTCCAGAACAATGAAATTCATTACAAACTACCTGCTACAAAATAAATGTGCTTAGTGTTTCATCTTTTCAGCCTCAGGAGACTCTAATCTACATACTCTGGGCAACGCTGGATGTTTTATCTATGAAAAGTATCCACACTGACAGAACAGGATCACAGTCAGAGGAAAACATTGAGCAAAGGATTTAGGTTTTATTTAATGGGAGGAGACACTCTGCTCACCTGTGGATGCTTTCAGTCTTCTGATATAATCAGACCAAAAGGAACAGTCTGCTTTTTTCAGTCCTTTAAGAGTTGGCAAGGAAGCCGTGAACTCCTTGAAGTTATCACCATCATCATTTGGCAGATACACAGGCCAGGGGGGCATCATCCCTGACATTCTTCTTGAGAAACTATGAGGGTAGTTTGGATTTCTAAGGGAACAGGAGAGATTCTAATTAGAAACCCATGCAGAAGGAAACCAACTAGGTCAAGGAAATGTCTCTCAAGTCCCTCTGACCAGCACAGTTCAAATTCAGCCCAGACTGGTGAATCATTCATGGTGTCTCACCTCACAGTAATTTGTTATTCTGGTTCACTTTCTAAAGAACAGGCACACAGAACCTGTGTAGACACAGGCTTATGAACACCCTCAACAGCCCTCAGTCCCAAAGCAACTCAAGGTACTCTAAAGAGCACATCAAGTCACAGTTCCCATACTAGCTTTCCAGAGATACACCTCACTCTCAAGCATGGCCACAGTGCAGTAAACCTGAGGGTTATTCAAGGAGCAATTGGAAGGGGTGCACCGTGTCTTCCTGTGCTCTCCTTTTTCTTCTGGGAATGAGGGAACTCATAGAAAAGATGCTTTAGAACCAGGGTCCTAGAATTAAGCTCTGGAAACAACACCAAGGCCTTTTTAGCTCCCATATATTTAAGTAGAATTTGCATCTGCTCCATGAAGATAAACTTCTTATTACATCTAGCTAAGTGTCACACTATAGATCTTTGGTCTCTGCTTGACAACTTGGCCATGACTTTCCAATAGTGTTGATCAAAGTCCCCTCTGTAAGATTACAAATTGCTAGGGGAAATGGAGGCTCCTTGGGTGAGGGCAGGATCTGGACTACATTATCTCTGCTCCTCTTCACCTCCCCTATCATAGCAATTCTTAAATGTCACGTACTTACCCAGAGTTTACAAAATTGGAGATATACTGCATAATTTGCAAGGAAAGGCTCTTTTCTTCCAGAGTAAATTCTTCTTCATACTTTGGGTAGAATGGCAGTCCAAATGCATACTGAACATCCAGCAAGAGCTCCTGACTTGAGCTAAAAAAAAATAATTATGTAAATATTATTTAAACAATCATTTATTTATTTATTTAGGGGAGAAAGGAAGTTAATTTAATTCAGAAAATACAGCAAAGCTTTAAATAATTAATGACCATTAACTAGAGTGTGGTGAGCCATGGGGCTTCTTCAAATCAGAACATAAATGAAGAGCAAACAGTAACAAGAAGAATTTGCCATTAAGTTAATGTAGGTCCTTTAACATTTGTTACAAGAGAAAATTGCAGAGGTCAGTTTATTTTCTAAATAAACTGGGGATATAAGAGAAAGTGAAAGAGGGAGAAAGGCACTTGGCAGTTCCTTTAATGCCTCCTAAGTTTTGTACAGATTTTCACTAAGATTGTATTCAGAAAGTGGAAGCAAGTGGTGACATGGAATCTGGCGATGATGATGGAAGGTTGATTATGGTTTATTTCACAGACTTGGAATAAAATCCTGGCCCTTCTTAACAGCAATTGGATTTTTTTCCATTGACTTCACTGGGGCCAGGAGTCTGACCCAAATCTTTGCATAGATGTAATAGGAGATGTTTATGAAGATTTCTCTTAGCCATAGTTTTAATCTAATTTTTCTGCTGGCTGGGTGGTTTTGGTTCACACAATCTCCGCTCCCCAAGTTTTATATGGCAGTCAAGTCAGAGCAGCTTGAGATAATCACCTAGATGATACTTATGAAATAACAATTGTTGTTTAGTTCCATGTAATAATAACACACATAGTAAGGAATATTTCAACAATTCAGAGATATGATTGACTGGGCAAGACATTTGTGGGACTTAGAAGCAAATGTTACACAAGTCAACATCTTCACTTCCTGCAGAAAAAGATGTGGCCATCTTCTATAACTAAAATCATAACTAAACTGTGCTCAGCACAAAGCTTTGAACCACAACTCAGAAGGAGACATTTTTGGTATGGTCCAATTGTGTTTTCTGTAGCCCACAGTTAGACAAAGGTCTTATTTACTTGGTTAAATGCTGCATGGAAGCAGACAGCATCAGGAGACCTGGGAGAAGGAACAGATGTCTGTGAGGCAGGAGTAAACAAATCCCAGATCCACTCAGAAAGATTTCATGTGCAGTGGCTGCTGAGGCTGTTGTCAAAAGGTAGCACAACTGAAACTATTTTATCTTTGGACATGAAATGCATCAGCACTTATATGACTCTAATACTGTCTCTAATGGAAAAAAGCTTGGAGTTCAAACCATTATAGGCAGGTGGACTGAAGCAAGATGACTCCTTTACGTTTTATGAGCAGTGGCACCAAAACCTCTATTTTGAAAAACAAACACACAACCCTCTAAATGGAATACATCTTTGGTTGTATTTTCCTTAGTCTTATCATAATACCTCAGTAATACTTTGCATCTGGAAAGTGAATTATTCACAGATTATTCACCAAAAAATGTAGAACTGAAACAAGATTAAAGCATATTTTTCCTCCCCAAATGTTTATAGAAGGATTAAGCAAGATCATAGTTTAATAATTCTGCTTTAAAAATAATTTGCTTGGCCCAGTATATTACAGCAATGTTTAGTGTTGATATTGTAGCAAAAGTACTATATACTTAAAGGAGCTTTCTTCTTTACAGTCAAGAGCCACTTTTTAATAGAATAGAGAACATGAAAATAGTTGAGATGCAATGAGAGAACAAATGTACCATTTAGGGAGGGCACAGCAGAGGTGAACTCAACTCTAAATCCAAAACAAGTGAGCTGGGACTGAGGGTGTCCCCCAAAATGAAACTGTTCTCAGCCCTTGTGTTTCTAGAAGTGAAAACTGTTAAGGTCAAAGCCCAGACTAAAATTCAGCAAACTCCTGAACAGAGAACTTATTAGGATTTAACTTACTTGTAAAACTGTAAATGATGTGATACAGAGCCACGTAATTGTATAACACCCTACAACTTCACAGGCTGCTTTCCGTGTTTCTGGAATACCACAACCTGGCCAGCATTTATCAATAATAAGAGGATGAGAAAGAAAACATAAGGTTAAGAGGGGAAAGAGGCTCACATATACATGTACAGAAAAGCAGTAAAGACAGCTGTGAAACATCTAGATGGCAGCTAGATGGAAAATAGCAGGGGAACATTTCTGTCTCCTCCCTCAAACTCTGATAATCATCCATTACTTGCAGAGGGGAGTGCAAAATGGCCAGAAATACCCAAACCAAGATTTTGGAGTCTTGCAGGAGCTCTGATCATACTCAGGGTAGCACCAGGTAGTGACACTGTTTTCACTGGAAAAAAAAGTGGAGTGAGAGAGAGGAGTGACAGTTAAGCATGCATAGCTTTGCTGTTGTACCCTGCTAGCTTGGCAGGGAGGTTTTTATTTCCTGAGCTGCTCCAAACTGCACTCCTGAAACCCAAGAAGTCATACAGGTAGCTCAACAGCATCAATTCTAAATGGGGGAATGCAGAGCCCAGCAACTGGTGGACTTCAGAAGACAGTTTGATAAAAGGAAGGACTGAAGAAACAATGGCAAAAGGGGTTTTTTAAGTGTTTTTAATGAAGACAAAATAATAGCAACTAACAGCAACTAACTTCCCTAACAGAAGTCTCTATTCAAGGAACAAATTTGTTATTTTAATAACAGTGGGGAATGAAGTTATGTGTTAGGATGAAATCTTAGCTTTGGTAACTTCATGGGACCGGTACTGATGCAAAATTATCCTTTCAGATCTTCTGTGTATACCTTTTCTTTTTAAGATGTCAACATTTTTAGAAACAGATTCACAGCTCTCCTGATGTGACAGTACAACAGAGTGGTAAACTGAGCCACAGGGAAGCTAGGAGCCACATTCTGCCATTTTGTTCACAATAAATTGAGCTCCCCTCAGGGAATTATTACTTTACTTCAGAAGGAGGCACTACAGGAGTTCACCAACTCAGTTTACAGAAGAAAAAGCACGTAGTAAAATCAGAAACTTTGTGACACCTCTAGCCAAAAATTTAACAGCAGACCCTGAAATATAACTTGCTGGCATTTTTCATTATATAGTGCCAACCCATTTAATTGGGAAGGTATTGGTTCTGAAGGAAATTTTCCATAATTCTGAGGTGGATTTTCCATTTAAAGGATTCCAGGTAAGAAAAAGAGAAAGGGTTTTTTTAGCCATCTGATATTGCACTACTCTCTCTGTAGGACTGCAGCTTCTTTTGCATACAAAGAACAGTTTCGATGAGGAGGAGTAAAAGATGATAAGGACAGAATTTAGAATAAAAATGCCCAAATTACAGTTGATTTAATTCAAATTCTTGTTCCAAATCAAATAGAGCTTAGATACAAATCCGTATGTCCAACAGTTGAAGTGAATATCTTAACCATGAGCTTTTGGAACAGTAAAAAAAAGTCATTAAACACACACACACAAAACCCAGCCCAGAGATCCTCAGAAATGTTGTTTGCAAATGGAATTGTCATTAATGGCTATCCATAAGCATGGCAGGCAGAACAGAAGAATATGATCTGGCAGACCACCGTGCTATTCTACATTAGGACTGAAGGCATAACTTAGAGCTCAGGCTGCAAAGACCTCACACTGTGTCCCTTTGCAATTTAGGACATTTTAAACCTTGTCCTTGTTTTAGATCTGGCTAATTATTCCTTACTGGAAACTCATTTTGATTACTATCGACTGACTATGGCCTAACACCTTTTGTTATTTTCTTTCATTTAAAAATAGTCCATACTCTCCTAATGTAAAAATTTCAACTAATCTCAAAGCCTTTTGAGTCACAGTTTCTATTCTTAGGTGGCTCAATTAAGTTTTTCGTTCTTTTTTAAAACTCCACACACAGATAGAAGCCAAGGTAAATGAAACCAAAATTCAAATGAAATCCTATACAAGACCAAAATACCAAACTTCCCACTGCTATCCAGTCATTTAAATTTTAAAATAACAAGATAAACATAACTCTAGCTAGGGTTCAGCCAGAGTTACCAGTAAATTACTCAGGATGAAAAAGCATGTTGAAAAAGATTAATAGGGAACATACCAAAGGAATAGTTATTTATCCACATTTTTAGCTCTATTAACCAATAATAGTAGATACTTTAGTCCTCATAAAGCACAGATAGCTATTAACAGAATACTTTTCATGAATACATGGTGTAGAACAAGAAATGAATGAGTGGCCATGGGTTTCCTTTTCTTTTTGTGCTTTAATTTTTTACAGCTAAGTAGGCAAGAGAGCCACACAAATGGAAATTAAAACCTGTTGAAGAACCTGACACCACACCTTAAATAGGATGTGAGAGAAATTTAATTGATATTTTCACTCAAAAATTATTTCTATCTTCAGTCATACAAACAATTTTAGCCCAATTTCTTCATACTTCTTTTAATGCAATTTTATATACTCAATCTACTGTCCATTTTATGACACAAGCACCCATTTCACAAGGGGCACTCTTTTGGCATTCAGGTTTTTTGGTTGTGTTTTTTTAATGAATGGTAAGTTTGGAACAAATATACTCTAGCAACCATATTTCTGAAGCCCCAGCCTGAAAAACCCTGACCCTCAAGTGATCTTTAGTCTCCCTCAGCTTTGACTAGAGATGTTGGCCAAAATTCCCATTAGCCTCTGTGGTATGAAGTCAGGCTACACAGCTCAGTAAGGCAGATCTAGAAAAAACCTGAGCAAATAACCTCAAGGGCTTAAGTTCTCAGCCCCATCATGCTGGTAACCTCTTTAGTCATACAAGTTCTACTGGGCAACTCCTTCCTTCTCCAAATCCTATGCAAATCTTTTAGTTTGGCAACCCAGACTCTTCAGGAGATTAAATAGAAAGATTCCTCAGCTACAGGGATTTTCTGAGAAATGTAGAAAAACTAGTGTACTCAGACCAATGTTAAGTCACTTAACTTAGCAGATATTGGTGTTTTTTGACAGACTTGTGAGCTAAGAAAACCATTATTCCTTTGAAAGTAAAAGCCACAAATACATAATCAAAGGAGAGCTGGATATTTACAGAATTTTAATGAGCCAATGTAAGGCCTGGTGTGACCTCTGCAGTTCTAGGGATGCATTTGGCACATTGTGTCTCCTCACATTACAAAGTCCTGCCAAAAAATGGAGGAAAGCATGAGAAAAACAGATGAACATTTTTCTTTCTTTTCAGGGAAATCAGGACATATGGAAAAATCTTAACTCCTAAAGGGATTAAACTGCCAAGTTTATCCACCTTTTTACCAAAAAAGCCCTATAGACACATGTGACTTGCAAAAGTATCCTGGAATTTGCTGTGCCTTTTCCATTTGGATTACTCCCAATACACATAATGTTCTACTTTGCATTATAGCTGTGCCAATTGAAGAAAATAAATAAAGAAGCAGATAATAATTTCAAGAACCTGAAAGCTCACATTAATTGAAAAAAAAAAAGAAATAAAATCATAGGTTTTAATGCAGGAAGAAAACACTTAAATCAACTTGTCAGAATTCCTAAATAACACAGAATACAGAATTTTATCAGGGAACTACTGTATAAAACACCGAGTAACAGGCATATTGATATTTGAGTGCATCTTTGGGGAACAGAAATTCTTCTAGCTGTTCAATGTGCCTCTTCCTGCACTCAGTTAATGGATGAATTTCCTTTAAAAAGTGATGTGTCCACCCAAAAGCCACCAGAGCACCACGGAAAGTCTTTCTAGATATAATGACTCTGTGCTTATAGTCTAGATCACATTTTGTGGTGACAGTGTTGTCCTAGTGCAGCACATTCTGTTCCAAAATTGTCTTTGTACTTTTCTGAGTCTTTTTACTGAATTTTGGTTAATTTAAAGCTGATTTCTGCTTTTTCTCAGCTTGATACTTTGCTTTGCATTTTTATGGCTAATTTCCAGGATCTGAAAAACCTACTGAATGATAAAGGCCCCGTAACTACAATCAAATCATCTAGAAAACAAATCATCTAGACCTCAAGCCTTTAGCAACACAGAAACTGTCTAAAGACGTGAGAATGGCATGATGTGCCAAGAATGGCATGATATCTCCAAGAGGAGAGTGTTTTCATAGCTGCAGCTGGAATCATGCAGTAGACAAGGCCACAAGCATGAGAGGCAATTCCAACAAGAAAAGCAAACCAGCAGCTTTTAGGAGATGAAAGGGAGTACAGATTTATAGAGAAAAATTACAAACTGTTGTTGCAGCAAGTCTATGTAGCTGCCTAAGGCAGTCGTGGTGCCTGTTCAGCTATGGGGGCACCGTGCACCTCTCTGGTACTTTACCTGCCTTCTGTATTTATGTGAGTTTCTTTGAAGCCCAGAGATATAACTTTCTGTCCCTCCCCCAACACCCAAGTCATGCTGTGGCCCTCCAACCCATGGGCTGTTGTTATTCATGGAGTAACAGCTACAGTCAGGAGGAAAGCCTTAAGTAGACAAGTGGTAGGCAGATTAAAGGACAATAATATGATTATTACAAAATCAGAATAGTAGAAAAATCTAAAGGGATATTAAGAACAGAAAGAATTAGCACAGCATATATAATAAACATAAAGTAAAAAATATTTTGCATAGTTGAATGGGTTTATACACAAGCATTTTCTTTATTTTCTTTTATCAGTGAGGAGTCCTTGCCTTCAGTTACAGGAATCATAAAAAATGTCACCAAAATCCAGCCAACATGTGAGCTTCGGCATGGAGAAGTCTTTTAACAACTCACACCAACATACACAAAAGTGGATACTCAAGAGGCAAAGACAGCCCCAACTAAAGTAACTCAAAGCAGACAGCACATCATTAACCTTGGATGAATCTGTCCAGTGCACAACAGTCAAAAAAAGTTTTGTGACAACTACTGTAGTAGTAATGTTAATAAGAAAGAGCCTCATTAAGTCTCAGTTTAGACCCCTTCAATGACAATAATTAAGCTTTGACATCCTCCTGCAGCTGATGATCTGGCCTCCTCAGTAAGCAGAGCACTGATTTTTATCCACCATCTTGAAGACAAAACATTTGACATCACAGTGTGACTTGGAAACTGTGCTAGTGTGGCAAGCAGTGCTGCTTCATATAATATGCAAAACATCACCCAGAAACCTGTTGAAGGGTTAATAAGGCAAATCTTTGAACAGTTCATAATATTATCCTTGTCAAAACATACTTCTCACTTCTTTACTGTAACTAAAGCTGTCCTCTAGCCCTCCCCACTAATCCTAAGCAGTGCTGAGCAGCCACATTCCTCTCGCATTGTTTAGAGCAAATGTTTACTCCAAAGCCTAAGTATTCTCAAACCAGAGTGAGAAAATGGCATCTGGGTCATGTATATATTTTTACCACAGATCATTAATGCAGGAGTTGGCCCTGCATCCCACTCCTTATTCAAATAGGAACTGAAGACAAAAGCAGACATGGTGTCATGCCAAGCTGAGGAGAATGCTACAACGTGGAAGGAGATACTAGTTTGCTCTCTGCAAGATCCATTTCTCTATATATGAACATTTTCAGTTCATAGTTTTACGTGATTTTCCAAAAATGTCATAGACATTAGTTTGGTGTGGGCTTTTAAATCCTACCCCTGTAACTATGCATGCTTGAATATGTGTGTGTGTGTGTTTGTACATTGGAGAGACGTGCTGTTGTGAGACATACTTTTGCTAATTGAAATGTACTGGTAAATATTTCTCCCTGTTTTATAACTTTCTGACTGCTTTGCATCATTGCAGTTGTGTCTGCCTTTGCTGGCTGACTTGTTCCTCCCTCTTGCTTATCTTACTGTGAGTTACTAAGGGACTGCTCCATGTGAAACAAGAGGAAATACCAGTACTCTTACATTTCTGCATTTTAACTCTGTTCTATTACACATTTTGGGAGACACACTTAAAATAGGAGAGAGGTGATACAGCAGAAATAGGAGGATGTGTTGCTGCCTTATCTTAATTAGTGAATGGTCATTTCCCCAGCCAGAATATTTTATTTAAGAGTAAATAGTCTTTCACTGTTGTAGATATTTGAACTCAATATTATTTTAACATGCTTTTTCCAACACCCCTGTGAGGTAGCTATTAGTTGTTAGTGTAGATAATACATAATTATATAATCATCATAATCATAATGATACAGATATCATATAACAAATACAAAGAAAGAAAGGTCCATATCCTGTGTAAACTGAGGTCTTTTGACCAATATAAACAGAAAAGACTAAAAAAAATATTATTTTATCTCTTATGTTACCCTGTGGACGTAATACTGCAGAAGTTTGCATTTCTACAAGCAAAGGTCTGTATCTCAGTAAACACAGATGCAATTCAGCATCAGAGAAGCTGACAAATAATTTTTCTGTTTAATGTCTCTGAATGGTGGGGAATATCTAATGATGTGCTTCTGCAGCTAAAATTCACTGAGGGGGATCTGATTCAGTTTGTGTATTCACAGAATATCCTGTTCATGCCTGCTATGTGCAAAACATACTGTTGGCTATTACATTCACTAACACAGAGAAAGGGTTGTAAAAGGGTTTTTCTACTCAGGAAGTTAACAGGTAGAGTGTTTGTAGGGTCTCAGATTCTGTTCTCACTTCTCCTGATCAGGTTCAAACCCACACATCCTACCTGCCAGCCTAAACTGTGGGTTGCTGATACGTTTTTTCTCTGCTCCTCCTCCTAAGAAAAGTCACAGTTTTCACAGAAGAGCTTGAGAACTGTCATGACTTGCTGCTTCAGTGGTTAAGGAAGTCCCTTGGGAGCCGGTGACATGGTTGCCAGATCTTTCTCAAAAATTAGTTTATATATTCTACTTGAAGGTTGTTTCATGTGCATCGTTGGTTTTAATCCAACAGGACAAATCTCCAGTAATATTCCCAAACACTGTGTGTTGTTCGTTTCAGATTACTGAAACATCAGCAATCATTTTTACCAGCAAAGGCCACTCTCCCATGTGAAGCTCCTACCCTCCACAGCATCACTTCATTGGCATGTGGTGAGGCTGCTGGACAGCCTGCAGTGCACGCACGCTATACGGAGAGGGGAATGCTCTAGGGAGGGTGAGGGAGAGAGCTCACATGAGAAAACTGGGATGAAGAATAAGGAAGGATTCATTTAGGAACAGATTACAACAATGTTTAAACAAAAAACTCACAATATATTCAGCAAAGGACCATGTGTGGGGTCCCTTGGGAAAACATCATCACTTCATAAGTAGTCACGTTGTAGTGTCAAATGAGATCTTTCAGTACACAGACAAGTTCAATTCTGCAATTTCTGTTCAAGTGCTTGGCTTTGCAACCTAAACAACATTTATTTTAATGGTACTAAAGCATAAATAGAGAAGAAAAGACTAAGAATGTAAATGCAGCAATTTGGACTCATTTCCTCTTGCAAGTGGCTTAGCCTAAAGCATTTGAGCCTCTGCCTCATGTTCCCACAAGTTTCAGACAGCACACTGGCTTTGTTTGTTCTTTTAAAGAGAGTTAGGAAGAAGTGAAATAATAAGTATAGCACTAAAATGTAAAGTAATTAACTTAGAAGAAGACCACTGACAACATAAATATTGTTACAATGTGTAGCTACATAAACTATTCCTGCACTGGAGAGTGTGAGGAGAAGATAACATGAGAGCACAAGAAAAATCTTAAACAGGGCTAGACAGAAGAGGAAATTCTCACCAATTCAAAATCAGTACCTCAAAGCCACTGACTCTCAGTTGTACAAGAACTATGTCATCAACTTTCAAATAAGATCTTGACATAGACAACTGGGTCACTATCCCACTCCAAAGCAAGAGGAAACTTGCTAGTTAATTTGACAACACAGCTTTTCTTCCTGTGTGGCTGGATTGTTGGCACACCACAGCTCAGCCCATTTGGAGCCTTGTAAAATCACTGATCTGAGCCCATCAGTAGCCAAACAGAGCACTGTGAACATTCCCACTGGAGCTGCCAGCAAAATAATGGCTCCCCAAGGATTAACTTCTCAGCTAAAAAGAAAGTGAGCCTGTGCTACCACAGAATAGTAGCCTTCATCTGTAAGATCTTGGCTGATTTCTTTCAAATGCTTTTTCACTACACTATCAGGAATGGGAAAAAAACCCAACAACCTGTGTAGTTCACAGGGAATTTCACAGTATTGGATGGTGCCAGTAGGAACCCACTGTCCCTCCCCTGGTCCCTTTTGGAAAAAAGCTTGAGCAAAAGCAAAGGGTCTCAAAAATCTTTCTTGAGAGAAAGATGTGGGTTAGTACAGGCAGCAGGGGAAAAGAACTGCTCCCTCCTAAGCAAACAGTAAGAATATAAGCATCTCTGTGTGCTTTGCTGCCCTGATGTGTGGATCGAGGGACAGGAGGGGCTGCTGTCACTGCAGGTCCTGATCACTCAGCCTTTGAGAGCAAGGGACCAGGGCCTACTGTGGGGTGTCACATAGCAGCCCAAAGAGCTGACCACTGCCTGCAAGCCCTAGTGTCTCACCCTGACTTCTGGGAGGGGCTGGGTCTAAAGTAAAACCAGGGAAGGTTACCTTAACAGCCTCTGACTACCAGCTCTTCTGGTGGCCAGCCAAGGGAACCAGGCATTTGCATCTCCCAGAGGCATTTATAGACCTTTCTGTCTAAAATACAATACAGCTTCTCCT
>NW_009954224.1:52437-54219 GCF_000747805.2 Chaetura pelagica | reverse complement strand
TGCTGAAAACTTTCCAAGTAAGCTGCTAAGACAAAGCATGACATAGAGCCTGAGTCTGCAACTGCTTGTGTTCAAAAATATTTCCCTTCCCATGAGACACTCTGAGAGTTGATCACAAGTCATGGTGCTGGAGAACAAAATCCCAGACCCTGTCCAAACTGAAGGCCGGTGGGTGTAACTGTGGTCCCTGCACTACACTGACCTCAAAAGGGGGCAGTGTTCAGTCAGTGTTGAGTCCTTAGAAAATGTTACCCCCATTACCTTGAGATCTGTGAGCTCCCAATGATGTAGACCACATTCTGGTCCTTTGTGAGAGATTTATCAGATACAGAGCAGCAATCTAAAAGGCAATCTGGAACTGGCAAAGGTAGGTAAGTTGGAAAAGGGAAACTTAGTTTAAACATCTAATTTGAAGTGCCTCAGCTCAGAAACAGCATTCTTATCTAGGCAACAGAGAGAAATAATTTATTAAAGCCCAATCCCTTCATTGTTATTCCAAACTGTTCATACTTACATCTCTTCATTTACTCAGCAGTGTGACCAAACAGAGTCTTGTTTTTACAAACTTTTCTAAGAAACATAATAAAATACACCTCCTTACCTGCTCTGTGAGGAGCTCTCGGGTATGTGATACATGAAGACATTTCCTCTGGAGGCAGCAGCCCAGTGACTGGCCATGTTTATGATGGGACACGTGATAAACTGGTCACTGATAAAAAAGGAAGAGCAGGGAAAAAACACAGTCACATAACAGAAAAAAAGAAAGAAAAGAAACCCCACAAGCAACAGGCATGTCTCTTGATAGCCTATTTTAAATCTTCAAAAACAACTCATATCTCTGCCTTTAAGTCCATTCAAGGAAACCACGCTCACCCTCTATGAGCCTGGTACAGCTTAGAATTCATGAAAATTGCTGGTTTATGGACTGCTGCATGATGATAATGATACTAAATAAACTAAATCTAACATATAAGAAGTATCCTGGCCAAAAAAAAAAAATGCAACTGTAGTTTATTTTATAGGTGCCCATGCCTGTAATATTATAGAAAGCTCTTTTTTTCATACCACAAGGTTGCAATGGCATCTAGCAAAAGGACATATATTTCCTGGGGTAAGTATCGGTAATATAATTTCTCCATTTGGGTCTATGTAATATTTTTGGGTAACATTTTCAGAGCTGGAAGGGGTAGCAGACAACTTCTGGAAATACCCTGCCGGGCCTCTGGCAGGACTCATCAATATGGAATGTCTGGTGCAGTATGTGTGGGAGAGAAAGGTTAAACAAGAAGACTGCAATGAAATACTGAAGTGATCAGTTTATCACCACGTATTGCAATGGAAAAGTGTGAGTGAAGCAAATATATCTCCCTAGCTCCCATTGCCTCAAGAAGCATGGCTGGAAAGTGGGCTGAGCAGTAGCCTGAAGGAGCACAAGCAGTTCAAGACAAGAAGGCAGAAAACAGGATACCTTAACTGCAAAATATCTTGTGATTCCTCAAGGCAATAGTGTACATACACATATCACCACATGTAGGATCACACGTGCCTAAAGACAGCACACCCTTTGGGTGCTTATATATCCACAGCTACATGAACACACACAATCGTATCTGCTGCAGAAGTGGGAGGTTTCAATTCTCAGTCTAGTGAATCTGAAACAGTAGCTGCTCCTTCAGTCTTGGTAGGTAAAAAAAAAAAAAAAAAAAAAAAGAATGACTGATGGCAAGAAAGAACAGTGTTAGAGAAGCATAAAAACATGTTGCTATATTTAACTGGTGTGAT
>NW_009954224.1:34805-52390 GCF_000747805.2 Chaetura pelagica | reverse complement strand
AAGCCCATCTGTGAGACCACAAGCTATGGGCTGACTGACCACAATACTCTTTGACAGCTATGGTTGACAACACCCATATGAAACAGAAATTACTGTTCTTCACAAGCCTACCAGCATGGGGCTTTAGAGGAGCAGATGCTCTTTGAAAACTGGGGAGCCTGTGGAGAGCACTAGCTTTTGAGAAATGCTTTGAGATGCATTTCACCACTTAAAACTGAATCTGAGTTGGTTCTATGGGGGGAAAACGTCAGCTATTCTGAAGAAGTAAAAAAATATTAAAAATAGTAACCACAAAAATGAAATGGCTGTTTCTTACAGGCATGGAATACCAGAGTTGTTTTGTTGTTGTTTTGTTCTTTGTTTTTTTGCTTTTTTTTTGTTAAAAAAAAAAGCAAAGCAAAAGAAAATTAAACCTTATTTATACCTGGGAAAAATACCAGAAAATTGCAGCTAAAACAATTTTCAAAGTAGAAATATTTAAAAACCACAAAATATGCACAATGTACATAGTTTATAACAACCAGTTATGTTGCTTTCTCACACATTATACTCCTATTAAAACTTTAGCAATTAATTATATCTTCCTGACATAGAACCTTTCTTGGGTTACATATCTATGTTGTTAGTAAGGTTTTTGCTTAAAAAACAACACAAACCCCCAAAACCCCAAGCCAAACAAGCAGACAGCAAAAAACCCCACAACTAATCCTCTCTTTTTTCCACCATGTGTGTGATACTGATGTAGGTGACTGTCATTCTGTAACTGCTGTCTCCCCAACCTTTATGCTTGACCTGGAGCAATTTCTAAAATGGTTAAAGCAAAGAACTATCATCAGATGTCTTGGTTTCACTACTCATCCTTCTGCTTGCTCTTGGTGACTCTTCAAGCCATTCACTTCTTTCCTTAGCCAAGTCATTTGCCTCAGATTGTAAACAAGCAGGTAATCCCTATGCCCAGGAGGCTGCTTCAGGGCACTCATAGGCTGGGAGCCAGAGGAGCTATTTGTGGATCCCATTCCTGTTGTAAGCAAGAGGCTTCCTGGCCCACGTAGATTTGCAAAAGTCAGTGTCTGCATCATGCTGAGTCCTGGGCTGAAAGTGGATGATCAAATGCTACAGCCTTGTGTCATAACAGCTCCTTGTGGAACTACCTCTTGGTGGGAAGAAGGGTTAAAATTTAAGTCCTTCAGTGGTTTGTAATGGCTTAAAACCTTACCCATCTAGCTAAGGAGTTATAGCCCCATGGGTAATGGTGATGATGGAAAGAGATTGCATATGATTTCAGGCTTTAATGCCCATGAACCACCATGCTTCTACATGGGCTGCATGGAGTGGCCCCAGGTGCCACAGTGATGGTGGCCTGTTCCTGGGATAGACAATGAGGCAGGCCAAATGTAGCATGATGTGAGACTGGATAAATGGCACAAAGCTAAACCCACAGCCTTCTGGCTTGTTTACTCCATGACCTCAATACACCGGCACACCTGGACCACCCACAAACCTTCCCCAAACAGATTTGGTCACTGCTGTCTCGGTTCAGATGTTTCCAAGTGAATCTTGGCTCCTGTTCATCTCCTGCTCCCTGAGGCTCCCCTGGAGCAATGCCCTTCACTTGTGATGGAGGAGGAAGACCTACTGAGAGGAAAGCCTTGTGTATAAGCATGAGGTCTCATGGAGGAGCTCTCAGTAAGACAGAAAGTTGTAACGCTGAGAGCACAGATACTAGCAGCTTGTAGTTAATGTCTTGGTTCAAAACCGAGGTGGAACAGTTTCAACAGGTACACTAGGACTCAGACACCATCTTATAAAACACACTACCTTAGTAAAGTAAAAAGTTTTCATAACAAATCCTGTCAGAAGCAGAGAGGGGAGTGGAGAAAGAGTTTGTTTATTTTTTTTTCTGAAAATCACTTAAACATTCAACCCCCAAGTTTGTCCAGAGGCAGGAAGAAGAAGGAAAGGAGATTTCCCTTCAGTTTGCTCATTTCAGAAAAACAGGCCTACCCACTCCCCCAGCTCAAGATCTGTAACTGGCTACAGCAAACTGGCTGCCCATGGGAGAGCAGGCAAAATCCAGTTTTCCCTGTGTACCAAATCACCATGTGCTGCAACCTACAGATCTCCACAAGTCATTATGGCCTAACACAGGTATCATGGCTGTTGTGGAGTCCTAGATCAACAAGGCAATGAACTCTTTAAACTGACTGTTATCCAGAACTGCTGGGCCTTGATGCCACACCCAATTAAGTGTTGAAGTATGTATATATACATACATATATAATTAGCTCAATGTTTCTGCATAAAAGCCAGTCTATTAGTTCTACAGCCACAGGGATGAGAGGACTCAAGGAATTGTTGATGCAGAGTGTCCAAAAAAACAAGACTTCTTGGACATGTATGAGTACACAAAGAAGCATTAGTAGTCTGAATCCAAAACCCAGTAGAGGAACGACAAGTCAAACTTTTCACAAGGCATAAAAGTCAGTTCAATTTCTGTTCACTGAGGACATTGGAAACTTCACAGAAAATGAAATTATATTCCCCGTATTCTGTTCATTTGCATAAGAATTTCTCAAGCTTTTTGGAATATAAACGCATATATGAGATAAGTAAAACAAGCCATACTTAACCTCAATCACATCATTTTAATAGGATAAGTTCCTTACCGGGTGGCATTTTCCAAAGCCCTGGAAAAGGATGAATAATCATCGGTTGAGTGTTCGAGGGAGTAATACCATGTAGCTGCATCTTCAATGAGCGAGTTGGAGTCTTCCCCTCCTAGAGAATTTTGAAGAGCCTGGTAAAAGGCTGTTTTGCTATTGGCTCTTCCTTGGCTTTCTTCAAATTTCTGAGAACAAAATGCATACATTCAATTTACAATCAAAACCAAAAGATACATATTTAGTGCAACAGTCTAGGCTCAGATCTCGGTCTGGTGAAAAGAGTCCTGTCTGCTGTGATCTCTGATTCCTAGGAGAAGAAGTAGGGGACAGTCCTACTTTTGCTTTCCCAAGAGTGTCACCTGCCAGCAATATTGGCTTCCTCAAAACATACTATAGGACTGAGTCCCTAATCCAGTAAATTCAAATCACAGGTACTGTGCTGATGTAGGTCTGACCTAATACTACAGAAACCCCACTTCTCACAGAAGTAGTCCACTAGGACTGTAGATGTGCCCAGTGCTGACTTTCTGATGGGCTCCCTAATATAAAACAAGAGGGGAGAGAGTGAGATATTTCTTCTTTCCTTTGGAAAATCCAGAAAGTGAAAACACTCCTGAAAACTCTTACAAAGAAACATGGCTGCCAAAAAGCCTGTATTTATGTCCTTTCTGGACTAATATCTGAGTCAGCCCTGGAAGAGAACTCTCCCTTCTTTAAATCCTGGTGGAAGCAGTAACCGTGGTCTTCAAACTTCACAACCCCCAGGGCTTTTCAGAGAGATCTGCGGTGAAACTGTAGACACTGGAATAGGCTGCCCAGGGAGGTGGTTGAGTCACCATCCCTGGATGTGTTTAAGGGTTGTTTGGATGTCGTGTTGGTGGATCTGCTTTAGGGGAGAACTTTGTAGAGTAGGGATGATGGTTGGACTCGGTGATCCCAAGGATCTTTTCCAACCTGAGTAGTTCTATGATTCTATGAAATGCCCTTTTTCTGAGGTTTGTGGTCTGAAACCTTTCCTGATATAAAGGCATTTTCCTCAGTGTCCATGTCACTGCAGAGTTACTCATAGCAGAACAACCACCTTCTCTGCCAAATTGTGGACCTGATCTTATTTTTACCAATGATAAGTACTACTGCAAGATTTCAACATATGTTTCTTTGAGGAAGTTTCTTCTTTTATCAACTCAGACTTTTCACTTTAGGAAAAATAAATAAATAAATAAATAATTTCAAGTTCAGAAACAAAGCAACTTCCTGAAAAAATCTTAACCTGAACTCTCCTGTGGCTACAGTCCTTTCTAAAGAGGGTGCCTTGCAGGTGCACCCTGGCTGAAACTTAGGATAAGAACTCCAGAGAGAATGATCTAATAAACCACCCATATTATTTTGTGCAGTCAAACTGAGGTAAAATAGGCTGGTGTCTGCCCAGTCCAGTTGACATAGATGCTTTACTGAATATCTTATTCGGATGGTTTACAGATGGTTTTCATCACACTGTTAGCTCTTTCCACCATCCTATACTGAAAGTACAGAAGGAATAATTACTTTTCAACAGATTCACAGAAATCAAAGATGGAAAATAAGCCCTGTCTGCAGAGGCCAAGGCCTATCCTTGCTGACATACTTTAATGCTTTGCACATTTTGATTAAGTGACTTCACAAGGGAATTCAAAACACAACTAAATATCCCAAGATCCAAAAAGATCTTGGCAATTTTCCTTGTATTTCTAATAAATTCTTCTTTTGCTAGATTTTGGCCCATGCAATATGAAAAGAGTCGTGTGGTGCCAGTGTTAGTAATTCAGCTGTACTTGGAAAAAGCTCTGCAACTCACACATGACACATCACTTCATGTGCACAAATGCCACATATGAAGCTGCCTGCAAAATCATTCCATTTAAATAGCAAGTATATGTGTATTTTTCTGCACAAACCAGAAACTACCACTGAAGACCTGACTGCAGATTCACTGAATTAAAAAACTATCTATCTGTCTATCTATCTATCTATCTATCTATCTATCTATCTATCTATCTATCTATCTATTTATTTATTATGGATTTATTACCTTATTCTACACCTGTCATGGATACTCAGTGAGAAAAAGAAAGAGAAAAAAAACCTTAGGGTGTTGACTATGTACCCTAGGAATTGATCCTTCACTGCTGCATTAATTACCAAGCATCAGATAAACATTATGGTTGAAAACTACTGAGAAGGAGATGGATCGTCATAGAGCACATGGTTAAATCAAGGAACTCCTTGCCACATGCTTTTGCAGACGCCAAAATCAGTGAAGATGAAGTTTCATAAACAAGTTTTTTATTTTTTTTATTATTATTTTTTAAGTATCTGTTGATGTTTATTAGTTACAGGAAGACCAATTCAGGCAAGGAGGTCCCTGAGCTGCAAAGTAGTAGAGGTTTGCAGAGCATTTAGCAGAAGCATCAGATTTGCTTACCCTCTTCTTGCAAACATGCATCCTAGCCACTACTGAAAGGAGAATTTGGTGCTAAATGGGCCTTTGATCTGATTCATTGTGGTCGGTCTTTGTTTTTTACTGCACTTATATAATAGTTCCTGTGATCTTCAAAATGCCCCAGAAATTCTGGTGACACTTCTTTGCAGTCATTTATCACAGAGCGAAGTCCTTGCTGAGTCAGATGAAAGAGGACTCAATAGGCAGAGGTGGATGAGAAACAGATCCGGCATTTGTAAGACATTTTGAGATTTTGCATCCCAACCAGCACTAAAATAATAAGATCTTAAACATGATTTGTCAACTGTTGCTTTGGCTACAATATAACTTAAACATCTCACTTTAACATGCTAGCAAAAATCAAAGTAATATGTTAAAAATAAAACCTATGAAACATCAAAAAGACAAAGCATTTTAACTTTTCAGAAATTAATTCAATTTGACCAATTTTCTATGTCTGACAAATGTCTCCTATTAGAAAATATATGACCAAGGAGACATTTTCAAATAGCAGTAGATAAAGGAGCTGCTACCAGATTAATAAAAACAGCTGCACATTATGTAAAATCATTTACATTCTGCTGTTAGCAGCTGACCTCAGAGTTAGAGTGGTTTGGGTGTTGTTTTTTTGAATAAAATAAGTAAGAAAATAATTAAAGTCAGCAGGTGCACCACTTTCTACTGTCTCAGTGATGCAAAGTGGCCTTAAACATTGTCTAAATAATGAGTTACAGAATGCTTCCTGTTCTTGTTCCTGCATCACAGCTTTTGGAACACATGAATGAATCTGGTCCAGTGTTTTGTTTAAAAATAAATTGTAGCAGTAGGTAGACCAAATGTTTACATCATCCAAAGGGCACATTGTACTTTCCTGACAAACTGAAATAGTGACACCACTAACAGAGTATGTGCAGATCTTAGGTCTTAAGTGACTTTTGAGAAACATTGCCATAATAGACGGTGAAAGACCTGCCAGCCAGCAGAGTCTTTCAATGATTCCAGCTAGTTGCAAGATGAAGTAAGGAGATGAAATCAGCCTATTCTCCTCACTGATGGTATTTATAAGGACACTTCTCCCTGGTTATTACAATTAATATACATATATCTGCCATCTGCTGCATGTTGCTGAATAGCTTTATCCATAAAGAAATTAACTGACTGTAATATACTGCAGGAAGGGTGATCTTGTCTGCAGAGATCCAGCTGCTTACTTGAAGTAAATAAACTATATTTCAACCTATCCAATCTTTCTGGGTTCTGCAGAAAAATAGCTTTGTACTAAGGGAAGGAACGTAAAGGAAGGAAAACACACTTGGTGCAACCCTAATCTTCCAACTAAAGAAGTTTAAGAATCCTTGCAATTTGGAGATTACATAGGAGGCACAGAATGTATGGAAGATAAACAGGTTATACTGACTTACGTGCATATACAAACACAGATACAGAGCAGCATGAGTGAACCCATATATTCAATACCAGTAGGAACCATTAAATCCTCCCACCTGAACAGAACATATAGCAGAGGCATAAAGTTTTGTCCAGTAGGGAACTGAAGTAAATATTTTTAGAGGTTTCTGCTCAGTTGCCCTAATCTATGACTGCTCAAAGCTAATATCCCTGAAGGACTGCCATGGGAATTGCAGTTAACATGTCCAGGCTTAACTGCTCCATATGCCAAATAATTGTGCATTATGGAACCACTTGTCATTGCCTGAACAAACTCTGCTTTGTTTCTCACTTAGTTTCAACCATCTGATGGCTGCACTGGGGATGAGTACAAAGTGCTCCAGGAAGTGGTAAATCTGTTTCAGTTCACATGAATAAGCATTCAAGCGAATGCCATAAAACGGTCACTTCAATGGGCAAGACACTGAGCATGAATGTGGAACACATCCTCTGCTGCAAGCATCACTGGGACACCTCAGCCTTTAATTGTAAACAAATCAAACATCAATGTTTTGCTAACATAGAAGTGGTAGCTTCTGTCTTTTTTTTTTTTTTTTTTTTTTTTTTTTTTTTTTTTTTTTTTTTTTTTTTTTTTTTTTTTTTTTTTTTTTTTTTTTTTTTTCATTTTTAGTAGTAAAGGTCTTAATGGGCATAAGCACAGTGTTGCAGTGGGAGTGGAGAGTTACCCAACACAACCAAATGCCAGTAAGTCCCCACAGAACAGTATGGTGCTAACTGGATGTACCACCTTCAGGTCTGGTTGCAGTCTAGAGGTTTTACTCTCATTCCTAAGACTTGACTGCTGACTTAACAAACTTGCTACTTGCATGCAGCTCCAGCCTAAGGTGATAAGATTTATATCATGTCTCAACCTTGCTTGCATGCAAATGGCTAAAAGTGTCTCCTCTCCATTTACAGTATCTGTATTAATAGAGCAAGCCCTTGGCTGAATTCCCCAGCACAGCTGTTCCCAGGAGCTGGTGGAACAGGTCAGCAGCGGTTAAATCTTTCTATCCCTCACTCTTTGCATCTGACTACATTGAAATAAGTAATTCTAAAGGAGATGGAAATGAAGGACTTTGCAAAATCCATACACTTGCTACAGGATCTTTTAGCTGTGCCATCTATCTACCCAAACACATATATGGTTCTCCTCTCTACAAAGATGGAGCACATCCACAGATGGATTTTCATGCACGGGAGGCATTTCCCCCTCTTGCTGAACAGATTAAGCAATTTAATTGTGGTCAGAGGCAAACTAGGAACTCTGTCTTGGTTCCCCAAGTTGAGCTCAGTGCTCTGGCCACCAGCTAAACCCTCCCACCTTTGTTAGTTTATCAATAAAACCAGCTTTGGGTTTTCACAGAAAGATGCAAGTCCAACCTACTTCAAGGGAACCCTTAAAACAAATAGAGTAGAAGAATGGGATACACTGGGTTGTCTTAAATCCCTCTCCTAGGATTATTGTGGGGAGAGGGCAGTTAGCACAGATGAAGGATCCCTTATGACACTATGACAGAGGAAATGGGGCAGACTTCTCAGTAACAACCAGCACCCACAGTAGTTGCTGCCACTGTAGCTAAATATGTCTGTGGCTTACTCCAGGCTTTATCATCTGACTTTAACTGCAACCAGGCCTGGTCATGGCTATGATGTAGAAGTGTTCCTGGGGACCTAGAAAATGCACATTCTTAAGTAGCTCAGTGACAGAGGAATCATTACAGTTTCCCAGCAATTAATGCACTAACTACATGGACAAAGAAGAAATCAGAAAACTTCAGTCTTGTAGTAAGTCTTTAAGAAAACAATCCAAAGGCAGGAATATGAGCCTGGTCAAAACAGTCATATTCCATCAAGCCCTAAATACACAGGATACTAGAAACTGAGGGAAATGTGCACTAAAAAAAGCCACCAGTTCTTATTGAGAACATGAAAATAGCTTAAGGAAGTCAAAAGGTTGAAAACAAAATATAAACACCTTCCATGAACATTATAAATTTAGTGGAACTGGGATGGAATCTGATTTACAGCAGTAGCACCAAGCAAGCTAGGTATTATAATTGCTAATAAAGAAGTTAACTATCCTTCTAAATAAGGATAGCTAAATCCTTGCCAAAGGAGATTAGAAGACCTCCAACAGCAGGAGATTTTAAATCAGGTGTCTCAGGTAAAGGTAGATATGATCATTTCTTAGGGTTGCATTGCACAAAATTTCTGAGTCACCTTCCAGTCTTATTCTTTGGAACTCTTAAATAAGGAAGATATTCCAGATCTGTTTAATTTTTTTGGGGGAAGGCAACATTTTACTGCTGAGCTCTCAGTTAGAAGTGTTTTTCCTTTTCATTTCAACCTGACATTGCTGGCTTTTAGTACCTGTGGCTATCATTAACACCATGATTTGTTACACAATTTCTAATACATCATGGAATTCCATCTCAGTTTTGCAAAGACCTGTGACATGTGGAAATAGCAGTAAATGAAATAATTTCACTTCCTAGTCTTCATCACATGGCTTATAATAAGGTTACTGAGGTTTATTACTCCCACAGGGTATGGATCATTATCTGCAGGCCTTTATCATCACAGTCTATTTCCTATGTCTAACTTCCTCTTTTAATTGATTCCAAAAAGAAAGATACATGAAATAAGACTAGAAAACTTCGATGGAGACTAAACAAGCAATATGAACTTTATTCAGGTGGATGAGAAAGCCTTCTTTCAAAGGGGTAATTTTGTCATTAATTCTGAAGTAAATTAGTCTATGTGTTACTTGCTACCAGAGAAGAGAAGCTGGGATTAACCTTGGATGTAAATTAACAAGGGAAAGTTGATATACTCACTCAAGAACAGGAAGTGCCAGACTGTTCTCAAGAAGATGCAAAATCCCTCTGGGTAGACCTTCATGCTTTTGGGAACTTCTATGTCCAAAGTACAGCATGGACCCATTTCTTTTTCATTTCACCAGTTTATGCCCTGAAACCCTAGCCTACACATCAGGCCAGTGCTATTCTTATTCATAGCTAGTCCATATTCAGAATCATTGTACTTCTTAAAGTAAGAAAATGTACTCCTTAAAAGCAAGACAAAAAAGTTTGCTGAAAAACCCATGTTGGCCTGGAAAAGACCGACTCAGCCTGCTGCACAGCGAAGACCCTCATAACCTAGTTATGAGCCTGCTGCATATTGCTGCACATGTTCAAGAGAGACAGGGAACTACTGGAGAGAGTCCAGAGGAGGGCAACAAATATGATAGGGGGATTGGAGCATGTCTCTTATAAGAAAAGGCTGAGAGAGCTGGGACTCTTTAGCCTGGAGAAAAGAAGGCTGAGGGGAGACCTTATTAATGCCTACAAGTATCTAAAGGGCGGGTGCAAGGAGGATGGAGCCAGACTCTTTTCAGTAGTTCCCAGTGACAGGAAGAGGGGCAATGGGCACAAGCTGGAACATAGGAAGATCCATTTAAATATGAGGAAAAACTTCTTTGCTATGAGGGTGACAGAGCCCTGGGACAGGCTGCCCAGGGAGGCTGTGGAGTCTCCATCTCTGGAGATATTCAAGACCTGCCTGGATGAAGTCCTGAGTGATGTGCTCCGGGCGATCCTGGAGGGGAGTTGGACTGGATGATCTCTAGAGGTCCCTTCCAATTCTGACAATTCCTTGATTCCATGATATTAATACATGTAAAATTATTGCTCATCTCCCCCAACTGTGTTAATCACAAAATGTAATTAGTCCATTTATCAGCCTAAGCAGCACTGGCTGGAGATGGACAGCACCTTTGAATACTTGCATACTTCTACAAATTGTAGAAATCAAAAGGGAGCTGCTCTGGCTGCATATGATTGGTGTCATCACTCCAGTAATAACAATACCATCAGTTCCTTAGCAGTGAGTCTCTTCCTACCTTAATTGCCTTGGCTCTGCTGATCAACCCATCCTGCTGAGCACTTCCAATGAGCAGATCTACTTTCCGAAGCTGAGGGCGCTGCAGGGCTTTAGCCAAAGGTTCCCGAAGGTAAATTCCATCCACCACTGGACCCCAGTACTGGAATGGACCACTTATAGCTAGAAGCTAGATTAGTAAAAAAGCAGTAATAGTGCAATTAAATTACCTTAATCTGGTCATTTCCATTTTACTTATGCTTCAGAAAACTGAGCTGATAGCCATCAAGGGAACAGATGATCAGTTAATGTAAGTGCATGAGGACAATAAAACATTGGAATAGTCTCCCAAGGGAAGTAGTAGATTCCCCCACATTGGGCAGCTTTAAGTCTCAGCTTGACAGAGTGCTGAGCCACCTCATATAAATGATAGTATTACATAGAAAGGTTGGACCAGGTGATCCTTGAGGTCCCTTCCAACCTGGCATTCTATGATTCAAACTCATCATTGGCAGGGAGCAAAGCTTTTCCTGACAGTCACAGTAGGTGAAATGAGTTGAATAGGCCAAGAGAATTAATGGATTTATAGTCACACAAATATTGTTTTAAATTAGAGATTGGTTCTATGCTGATCCTGATTGGAAAATGCATTTATAGTGGGTGTTTTAATCTGTGGGTAAAGGATCCATCTCTAGAACAATTTATATTGCAGCTTTCATGAGCCTCACACTTAAGAGGAGCATTGATATCCCAGCAGTTACTCAAGCTACAGGCATTTGATGCTCCTCTAGAGTAAGACTCGGGCAGATGAGAGGGGACTGAAAGAAGGTGACAACTATATTCAGATTAATTTTGGCATACATGGTCAAAATAGTGTAAAAGTGGTTTAGTCTAAAGGAGAATCAAGGTAAGAGATGGATGTCATGGACATCAGCATCAATCCACCAAAGCTAGTCCAGTTCTTCTTTCACAAGGATTCTGCTCAATGTATCTTCTAAGCTTCCTCACAGCTTTATGTCAATGGAGACTTTTTGATTCCTGTCTAATGGGTTTTGCTACTATCTACCTTAGTCTGTGCATCATTGAGGACACGAGCAGGCAACTGGCGGAGGCAGGCTACGATTTCCTCACTGGTGGATGAAGGGCAACCTACATCTTCAGCCAGGACTGCTGCTTGGACCTGTGCTCTCCTCTTTGTAATAATGGATGCTGGAGAAAAAGCTGAACCTCCCTGGAAAAGAAAGACAATTATGGTCAACACGTGCTAACACTTGGTACCCTGGTGCAGGTAAAATAGATGAGAAGCAAAATCTGCCCAGTTGCAGAATGTAAAAAACTGGTATTTAAACCATAAGAAGCAAGTTCGAAAAATCGAAGCAAAGGGGAGAAGGATAGTTTTGGCTCTTTCCAGCTCTGCCATAATTGCTTTGTAAGACCTTTGAAAAGGGTCTATGTTATGTTTATAACCAAGTCACAAATCTTTCTGAAAACTTTGCTGGAAGGAGAAACATTCAGACAGAAGCAGATACAGAGAAGGTGCTGTCAGGCACATCAGGGAATGGAGAGCCCATCTTACACGAGGAAAAATAAAAGTTTTACTTCCTTAACTGTGACAAACAATGGCTGAGAGCAGACATGATCTTTATAAATGGATCCACAAAGACAATCTTTATACTTTAGAACTATTCTGATCAAATGGGTGTTGACTGTTCATATTGAGTGTAAATAAATTTCATAGAAATCATAGAAATCATAGCAGGCAGGGTTGGAAAGGACCTTAAAGATCATCTAGATCCAACCCCCCTTAGTGGGCAGGGACACCTCCCACTAGATCAGGTTGCTTAGAGACCCATCCAACCAGGCCTTGAATACTGCCAGGTATGGGGCTTCCACAACATCCCTGAGCAACCTGTTCCAGTGTCTTACCACTGTCATAGTAAGGAATTTCCTCCTAATATCTAATCTAAATCTCCCTCTTCAAGTTTTAAACCATTGCCCGTTGTCCTGTCAGTACATGCCCATACCAAAAGTCCTGCCTCAGCTTTCCTGTAGTCCCTTCAGTTATTGGAAAGCCACTAAAAAGTCACCTCAGAGCCTCTTATTCTCCAAGCAGAACAACCCAAACTTCCTCAGCCTGTCTTCATAGGGGAGGTGCTTCAGTCCTCTGATCATTTTTGTTGCGCTCCTCTGGACTTACTCAAGGAGCTAGAAACTCTAGAAAATCTAAGAAAAGCTAAACAAATGAGTAGAGAGAGTTTAGTAGAGCTGTGAGCAGAGGTAGTAGGAACCAAAGGCTAAACCAAGCTGTAGAATGTCATCCAGAGCCATCGAAACCAGAGTATAGGCTACAGATCAATCTCTATCCCAGACTCTTTGCTTCTTCTCTACAGCTGTTGCCAGCATGGAAAAGGTCCTCACCAAGAAAAGATGGTACAACATGGTTAAGTAAACATGAAAACTACTTATTGAAAATGCAGATAAATTAGCATCAATCTGATAAGATCTGACCTAGAAGAGAAAGGCTGGAATAGCTCTGACATTGTTCAAATGACTAATTTCCAAACATTTGCATCAATTTACTATAATACTTGCTATGATTAGCTTCCGTCCTCTAAATAAACCCAAACCTTAGATGTGTGGTATGCAAGATTTAATCAGCTGATCAACTTCTGGCTGAATTTTCTCAAAACATAACTACAAGTCTGAAAAAGCATAAAGCCAGGAGCAAGTTGAAAACAAACAGAAAAAAAAAAACCCAAACCAGCAAATCATTCATCTGAAATTGTGTCAAACCTTTGAGCCTGAAGAACTCTGAGCAGTCCTGGCCAGCACCTGGGACATTTTTAATATTTCAAACAAGCAGACCCATTGATACTAATAGGACAACATTGCTCACAACTGGAGCAATTGGTTCCCAAATATATTCATAAAAAGATGACTGTTTAGATGTTGAGACAGCCTTTTTAGTTTGCTGTATATAGAATTTCCAGTGCTACTACCATCCTGAAAGGTTTCTCTTCCCTTTTTTAAGGGATCTGAAAAAAAACTATCACTGTTATTAGCTTTAGGACTGAGATGCAGATGGTTGCAGATCAACAAAGGAAAAAGCTTATATTGTCAGTCATGGTGTATGAGAAGAGCCATCTCTAGTTTTAAGAGCAGAACTAAAGAAGAAGAAATAAACACCACTTGGTCTTATTCCTCCCTTCTGCTCTTGATTTAGATGAGAATTTGCATGAAAAATGGACTTTATCTTCATGTGGGATTTGCAGTGTCCTATTTTGTGTGTGTAAGGCATGACATTTGCCAGCTGCTGACTAGGTGTGCTGACTCAGTTGGTCATGAGAGAGAAGGAAAATATCTTTGATGAGAACATCTCTGCATGTGGGTGTGTCCTCAGGATGCAGAATGAATCATAGAATCATAGAATCATTAAGGTTGGAAGGGACCTCAAAGATCATCAAGTTCCAACTCCCCTGCCATGAGCAGGGAACCCCATCACTAGATCAGGTTGCACAAAAGCTTGTCCAACCTGGCCTTAAAGACCTCCAGGAATGGGGCAACAACAACCTCCCTGGGCAACCCATTCCAGTTCCTTACCACCCTTATAGGAAAGAATTTCTTCTGAAGATCTAACCTAAATCTCCCCTCTCTCACTTTAAAACCATTACCCCATGTCCTATCACTATCTTCTCTGATGAAAAGCCCCTCCCCAGCTTTCCTGTAGCCCCTTTCGAGTACTGGAAGGTGCTATAAGGTCTCCTTGGAGCCTTCTCTTCTCAAGGCTGAACAGCCTCAACTCTCTCAGCCTGTCTTCATAGCAGAGCTGCTCCAGGCCCTTCTCTGGACCCTTTCCAACAGGTATATATCTTTCTTGTGCTGATTTCTTGTGTGTGCTTGATTTTGAACACATCTCTTCCCAGAGATTTTAAAAGCTGTGCAGTTTCCCTCATTCTGAGATCTCTACAAACAGAAAGACTGTCCTTGGGTCAAGTACTGAGACAACTGACTGCAAAAGTTTCTGTATAGAAGTGTTCCCCAGGTCCCCTCTGTAGAGGGAGAGCTAAAACTCTGGACAAGCACAACTTCATGTCCCACCCCTGGATGTGTATGGGTTAGCATTAGATATGTCCCAAGCTTCAGAAGTAAAACAAAAACTCAAAACTTCTGCAAATACCTTTGCAAGGTGAGGGAAGTTCTTGTTTGGAGCCCTACTCTAGCTGTGGATGCTTTCTGTTCTTTGCATGAGTGGTTAGAACAGGTGCTCTTCTTTATTCTGCCTTTTTTTTTTTTTCCTTTTGATTTCCAGGGTAATGGCCACTTACTCTTTTGGGGTTTTTGTGGGGGTTTTTTTTTTGGTTTTTTTTTTTAATAACATCCACAGCCAGGAAGCAAGTCTTGCTTTTGGGGTTTGAAAAAGATGTGGTATCCACTACTGCTATTTGTGCTTAATTTTTACTGGGCCTGGAAGTGGGTGACAGAGGAACTTGGGACATCATTCAAACAGTTTTTGGAAGCAATACCATTATGTTTCCTCCAATGATGCATCTGAAATACATTCCAGACTCTGAAAACAAGACGCCTCTTACCACAGAAGTCAGGCAAGCAAAGTTGTACCAGTTCTCTGTTTTTCAAATTCACATCACAATTCAGGCTCATGTTTCCTCATCCTCCAAAAAAACCCCAAGACTTCCCAGACTTAAATTTCTTCCTTTTTGAGCCTGCAGTTTCCATATTAAAAAGGAATCTTCCATAAACACTGTAGCCGCATCAGAGACAGGCTCAGGACACAGAGGATAACATAGCTGCACTCAGCATTTCTGTTGGCCTCTTTCTCCATAAAACTATAATTTATTTGTGTGATTAGCCTCAGCAACTAGTAATGAAGAAGTTGTGTGCTTTAAAAAATAGGACTATTTAGGCAGAAGCAGAAATAGAGGGACTGTTCATTTCCATTACGTGACACCCATATAACCATCAACATGACAGAAGCATGAATCATTAAACCAAATATCATGAGAACAGCTTAAAAATAACAAACACTGTTCTTTTTTGTTACTCCTCTGTTTTTTAAGTCTCCAGGAATTCTCCTGTACCTATAAACACACGAGCTAAAAAATTCACTTTCAGAATTAACAGCTGAGATCTTCACATAATCCTGCAGAGTTGTTTTTTGAAAGCAAACCTTTAAGCAATGTGGTACACAATAAAATTGTGAGCATCAGCCATCTTGCCATCACAAGGTGTTTCCTATCTCAGCATCATTTAGAAGGGCTTGACAGGCAACTGAAGCCACGGGCAGTTCTTGTTTCAGTTGTCCTCATGGATTGACCTGCTGTCATCAGAGGAAGTTCCAATGACATTTTTAACAATGACCTTGATGAAAGCATGTAACTCTCAACTGCTTAGAAGAACAGATTGCAACTGTGTTTCACAATTCACAACAGCATCATTACACTTTCCTCCTAAATTTACAGGAATAGTGGGAACATTACAATGTTGGGTAATAATGCCCACTGCAACAAGTGGTGGCATTGAAAACAGAAGGCAAAGCCTCAGTACTGTTTAGTTCAGGGACCAGCAGCTTTGCAAGCATTTTATTTCTCTTTTCAAAATTAGAGGCTAAGCTATACAGTAGAAATTCAGATCCTAGGAAATGTTGCAGCTCACAACAGTGAGAAGCTGATGACTACAAATTACTACTACGTGAAGAGTAATTCTTGCTTTCATGTGAGGCTGTGATAGCTGAGTTGAAGCTGGTACCTCTTGCCAACTTCCCTCCTTGGACATTGTAGCTCACAGACCTGCCCTGGTGCTATGCTGCCCATTCCAATTCTCCCTCCACTTGTTAGGCACATCCAACTACTCTTGCCTATCTGAATGCCAGATTTCTGCTTCAGATGCCTCACAGCTCAGGAGCTTTTTAGTTAAACAGCAGCCTTGCTGCTATCAGATAATGAAAAAGAACATATGGACTACTGCTGTAAGCTGTGCCTTTATCTCCCAATATGCCTGGAATAGACAATTATATATATATATAATATATATATTATAGACCATATAAACTGCAGTGCTGAAGGTCTTTTAATTCCTCATTTACTCTGGAAACTCACTTCTGCACAGTTTTTCAAAACTGATTCATGACAGATCTAAAGATTAAAGACTTCACTGCAACTAGTTTTTATCACTCACACTCTGCAAACCCCAAATCTTCTTCCTCTCCTCACAACACGACCTCTTGTTTTTCCATCCTGACTTGAAACTGAAAACTCTGCTTGTGCCACGTTCATCTCCTCAACACACGCACTCCCTTCAAATCCATGCAGTTCCTCTGGTAGGACAAGGCTTCAGACTCCTTACACGAGCAGGGTCTCTGATGCTGTTGAGAATACCAACAGCAATAACAGTAACACCACCCAAAATGCACCACTCAAAATCCTGATAATTTTGCTTTCCCAATAGAGCCAGCTGTACAGCAATATTTTGTTTAAGACAGGCACTCTCCAGGATCAGATGCACACAGGTCACAGCCAGAAGTATCTGTCAGACCATCTGGTCTGACCTCTAGGATAGCCAAGACTCTTCCATTTCCTGACTGCTGAGCTCTAGCTCTTCCTACCACTTAAAACATGGCTTGTGTTTGAATAACGACTGATCCCTAAGTGACCACTAAGTCTCCTTTCCACTAAGTTTAATAGATTTTTCTCTAAGAGACTGGACTTAAAGTATTGTCAGAAGTTGTTTTCAATTTAACCCCCCCCTTATTTTTTCTTCCTCTTACAGAGCTGTATTTTAGTATCCTGCATTTATTTTTCTTAGACATCTAATTCTGCAGAGTTTCAAGTGCTTACAACACTCCAAACTTTCAGGGCTCTACGTGAAGATGTTAATGTCACTTCTTACAGGCAAAGTCTGGCTGCAAGAAATCTTTGGGACTAACTTAGGGAATCTCTATCACAGCTAAGGAACTATGTGGCAGATGTGGCAAACTCAAATGAAGTGGAATAGGGATTCAGCGGGTCAGTCCCACACTAGGAAGGGAAACTGAGACGTTTTTCCCTCTATAACCATTTCCTAGAACTGTGATTTCCAGAGGAAAAAGAAAAAGGGGGGGG
>NW_009954224.1:0-34218 GCF_000747805.2 Chaetura pelagica | reverse complement strand
GGGGAGGGGGGGGAGGGGCTGGGGAGAGGAAGAAGAAGAATGTTCTCTCTCTTCTATCAGAAATAATGTTTTCAAGATTTATTTCATTTTACATGACTCTTTACAAATCCCTCTGTGCTGCAATCAGAAACAGTCCTGCAAGTACAATGTTCCTCTCTCAAGTGCCTCACTGAATGCCTGTGTCAGGTTAATGACTTAAACAATGGGATATGAATACTTTTAACATGACATATAACACCCCACTTAATTAATCAAAGCTTTCTTCCATTTAGTTGTAAGCACTACCTTATCAATCAGGTTATTAGCTGAACTTGGTGAAAGGGTAAACTGGCTCTTTTCATTGCACAAGGGTAAACAGCCACCAGAAACAGACAGAAATTGCATGGAAATAGAAAATTTTATTTACCTTCCTCCACTGGGAACTCATCTACGAGCATGGTACAAACTATGGCTGAGATTTATTCTGCTTCCAGTGCATCATGTTCTATAAAGCAAGTCCAACCTCTTCCTTAGCATGACCAATCTTTCTTTCTCTGCCTGAGACCTGTCCCATTCGTGAGTGCATCATAGGAGGTAACCTGACTTCTTGCAAAAGCACAAAGACTGTCAGAGCCAGCCTAAGGTAGGTATTGGTGAGAAGGATCAGGAGAAGGCAGAGCTCTGGCCCTACCTATTCCCATGTGTGGTGCAAATATCCCCCAACCTGTGATCTTTTGGTAATTCCAGAAACATTGTACATCCACTCAGTGAATGCCACTAGGAAACACAATGCCACATCCTTCTGACTTGAAGAAAGAAATAAGATCCTAAACAGTCAAAACATAACTGGTAGGGCTAATCATGGGGCTTTATAGTGAAACAGCTCCCCAGAGCTGTAACACTCGTGGCTCTGTGTGGTGGATTGGTTTGCTTATCCAGATCCTTGATGCTTTCCTGTCCCTGCAAGTTGAGGACTGCTAGCACAGCCCATCAAAGAGAAAGAATATTCCCCTGTCATCACCATAGCTCCAGATTTTGGCACAGCCTTGGGAATTGTGTGTCTGTTACCTGGTTCAAATAATACTTACAGAAAGCTCCCACACTTGTCAACTTACAGCTTTCATCATCGAACAGATTGGCATTGCAGGGAACATCCACTCAGAGCTACTCCAGTGTGAAGGAGCAGCTCTGCTTGGGTTTCCTGGGTTTTCTGATGGTTGAGTTTTTTGGTTTGTTTTTTTTCTAGGGAGTAGTTTTGCTTTGTTTTTTTTAATTTTACTATACAAAATTTACTATATGAGATTTTCAGATCTTGATCATAAAAGCAAAGGGCAAACATTAATAAAATACATTGACTTGTATACTCATATGTGCAGTACTATAATCCTGAGGGACTTTACTCAGTTTATTTAACAGGCTGATATCTTGTTTTCCCCATCTCATACACTGAGATGAGAGAAGTCCTGAGGCTCCTGCTTCTGCACTTTGCACAGCTGATGTGTAAACATGATCATACACAGGCTTTCACTCCCTATTTTTTCATTGCTGATATTGAGCCTCAATTATTTGCAGACAGAGGTGTTTTTGAATGCAGAGTAAAAAAATAAAGTAAACCTTGCATTCCCATCCAGGCTCAATAAGAATGGAAAACAGTTTTGTGCCTCTTCCTGCCTGTCTGAAAAAATTAGCAAAACTACATAAAACAAAACAGTTGGGGACTAAACATTACCAGATAAATACATTTGGAAGGGGAAAAAAAAAGAGAAAGAGAAACTCTGTGTAAAAAATGTAAAACGTGTTATTTTGCTCATTTTTTATATCTGCTCGAACCAACCCTAACGCAATATGTTAAAAACCTCCCTGTTTTCCTCAGCTCATAGATAAAAAAGTATCTTGAGTAGTGGCTTGCAACAGAAACCTCATCTGTTGCAAACACTTTGAGCCTTCCTTATTTCTCAGAGAGGAAGTATGTGGCCTGTTTGGCAAATGCTGCTCTACATGACAGCGTGAACTTCACAACACACTCACTCGACCGGCTGCTCCTCCACTTGATCAGCTCAACCTTGCTGGCAGCACGAGAGCAGTATTATGACTACAGCTTTTTTGAGAAATACTGCAACCTGGAATACCATGCCTAGCTTTTAAAGGTAATCATTGCTCTGCTACATTTTAGATTATCTGCATACGGGACCAAATGTTTTGATTTTATTTATATAAAAGGGAGTTCATTTGCACCAACAATGATAGTATTCAGAGCATGGATTTCGAGTACCACCAAAGGTAGAAATAGAAAAGCCTGCCTTGATCCTATTCATAAAAGAGTGGTACTAAAGATAGAAGGGACAAGGAGTATTTCTGCTGAAAGCTCACATTAAGATAGATGCATAGACCTTGTGCTGAAGCAAACTGCAGCACATTAATACCTAAAAGATGAGAATGTCATGGAGAGGTTAGTGGGCTCTTTATTCAAAGCGTTAGAAGTTTGCATAATGTGGTGTTTCTGTGTTGCTTCATAGTTGCATGTTTCTGTGAATTACCTTGATTACAGCATTGCATTGTTCTTTCTAAGTGCAAAGGTACAAGTGGCTGAAAGCTGAAGGGATGCTCATTTTGATTGATGACAAATTAAGGGAAATTCACCCAAAAAAACCCCTAAACAAACAAACAAAAACAGCTTCTGAAATCTGAGCTGGATTTTTTCCCACATGAAAATTAACAGGATGCTGGTGCCTTCATTTTCAAGCTAAATGGGACTCAGAAACTACCTGCGAATCTTAGTGAGAAATAAATTCTAAGACCTTGGCAGTAAAGATGTGAATATCAGGTATAAAATAAAATAGGGTATAGCATGTCAGGAATAAGGAATGTCCTAATTTTCTTAGTCTGCAGTATTCCTTGCAGGGGGGCTTTACTCAGGTACTTATCTTGCCTTTTTGTTTCTCTTCTTATTTTTATTTCTTGATATTTACTAATTCTCAAAGATTTTAAATATAACTTTGAAAAAGTTCTTACAGACTTTCCTATGTGCTGTGCTAGTTAAGTGCTCCAGAAATGTGTTTTCTCAGAGAACAGATTCTCTGAGAGGAAATTATTGCTACATGTGCAGTACACAGGGATGGAAGGCATAAATTGTACCACAGGTTTTGGGGACCCACAATCTAGGTCAGCTAGATTCTAGTCTTGACAAATTAAGAGTTTGTATCTTCTGAGAGCTCTGCCATTGATAAATAGGATACAAAGCAGAACTTGGGCTGTAGATGTTTCCTCACCTTCCTTTGACAGCAAAGAAAAAGCAGTAAAATCACTAAATCCCACCAGCTGTACAGTTGCAAAGAGCTACAACTGCAGCGACAGGCCTGGAAGGTTGCAAGACAGCAAACATGACCTGAATGGTTAAAATCAAATTTCCAGAGAAGCCTGAGGAGGTGGCCTGTGAGCAGGGAAGGCCTCCCTTACACCTGCAGGCAGTTTGGTTTGCAGCCCAGCAGCACAGCGGTTCCTCGGAGCTGAGCAGCAGCTGCTGCACTCCATGCAGGGCCTGGGGTCAGTAGGACAAGGTGAGCTTAGAATCTATCACCTCCCCTTGATTCCTCCTAAATCACACTCGGTGAGCCATTTTTCTTTGGATGTGGCATAATTACCTGCTTCTACGACAGTGGGATGCCTGGAGCAGATTCACCCTTTCAAAAGAATGTCATCTATAAAACTGTTATTGTTCTGCTGTTGATTTTAATTGTAAAATACCAGCTCAGCCACAAGATGCTCTACAGTTTCCTATAAGTTTATTTTTGCAGACTATCTCCGAATTTCAGAAAACCACTATATAGTTATCATATAGTAATAAATTGGATGGGTATCATGCTGCATACAAGCACTCGATGCAAGCACAAGCTACTTAAGCCATTAAGTTCTACCCCACACTTGAGAGTCATGTGCACAGTTCTTTTTGAAGAACTTGGGATGTTAATTCATACACTGTTACTCTAAAAAACAGTGATAACCCATTGCCAGCAGGCACGTAGAAAAAACCTCCCACCCTCCCCAGCCCCATTTCAAACAAAACTTCCAATTTCTTCTGTTTCTATCCCATTTTCAAATGTTTGAGAGTTGAGCTACATGTCAGGGCATTCACTCCAACCCATTTGACTGTACTATAGGAACTCCTACTCTGAACAAATGCATAATAACAAGTGGCCTTAGCGGTCAAACTTAGTCTGATATCTGTCATTTTCCTTTTAATTACTTTGGATAAGTGAATCAACAGCATTGGCCACAGCTTTACATTTGCTTATTTTTATTGAACACTTCTGCCATGAGTCTAGAGAACGTCTTGAACTTCCTGCAACCTTCAAGACTTTATGCTGCCACCAATGACAATCAGTGACAGTAAAACTTGACATGGAAAATATAACAAGACACAGCAAACTGTCACACTAGTGACATCAAAGTCCAAAACACCATTGCTCTTCTCTATTACCGTAAGCTCTTTACAGCCTCTGTATTTTCCGTAAATCGGATTCTTCCACCTCTAAAGTAGCAGCACTGAGCTGCACGCTCTGTCCTGCTGACTTAGAGGTGTTCTGAGAACAATGATTTGTATGGCAGAAGTGAGCAAAGCCAGTTTTGGATGTGCTCTGCAAAAATACCAAGTAGGCACACGCCTCTTGTCCAGTACTTAATCTCTCTGGATTAGACAGCAAGTGGTTTCATTGCAAATTGCACATAACCAAAACTTCAAAAACACTTCTGGTATTTTTAAAGCATTGATTAGAGTTCAGACCCTCAAATACCACCTAGGAAAATGAAAGTGCCTTGCTCAGATGTGCCATGCTTTTAGAAAGTTTGTGACATAAAATTTGCAGAGGTCTTTCCATCACGTACAAACGCTATGTATCACTTTCCAAAGTGACTCAGGCACACCCGAGAATTGTATCCTTTGTATTTTAAGAGTAGGAAAAGAGCCCTTGAAAGTACTATCACAAGTCTGATCACTAGTAGGATGACTTGCTCTCCTGGCACTCAAATATCAAAACCCAGAATACTTCAGCACGTGGAGGTAGGACTCCATTACTTTTATTTTTCCATACTTTTGTGACACAAAATTCAAGTACTATTCTCATCTAAATAAGAATTGTGTGTGTTAAAATTATAGATGGACGTAATATGCTGCCAAGCTTGGCACGTATCTGGAATTGCACAAATTTTTTGAAACTGCAGCTTACTTACTCTGCACTTAGCAAGATTGGGAATGCCCTTTTCAAGTAGTGCAAAAAAGCAGCTACTACAGCAGAGCTTATCTGCCCAGGTATTTATGCCACTTCTCTGGGAGACTTTTTCAGCCCTGCTGAGCCCTCTATTGCTATGCCCAGGAAATTTTTCTGGCTTATTTGAAGATGAGCCAGGAACACCTACAACATCTGTAGCCAAAATACTGGCTGCACGATTCCTAAGAGTACACCTCTTACTTTTGATGGGATACAACTGACAAAAAATGATGAAGAAATTGAAATTGGGTATTGTGAAAAATACTCAAAGGAAATCATGCAAGTAGATGGTGCCTGATTTCAGTTTTAGAAAATCAGGTGTATTTAAATGCAGAATGCTTTTGTGTTTTCTATCAGGAGAGACCATTTTATTAAACATGAATACCCAAAGAGTTTATTTAAACTAGAGGCTAGTTGTTTACTCAGTTTCTAGACTTTTCATATCAGGCAATGAAACAGTCTTTTGTTCTTGTGAAAGCAAGTTTCAGACACTTTTCAGAAAGACACTGGCACAGCTGCACCCTACAGTTGTGCCACAAGCTATTTCCTCAGTGCAGGCCATGAAAGGGTAATGTGCCATTTGGCCAGTGAAATAGAGACTTCTAGCAAAGAGACTTTGGGAACAAGCACTCAGAAGCCTGAAAATGAAATGAGGTGGATTCAAACTGTGCATTACCATCTGTTTTAGCACTGATCTAGTTGCATTTTGATAAAAAACAAATTCTGTTTCTTTTCAGTGGCTCTTTATTCTGTAGGGTGTCTTCCTAAGCTCGCTGTAAGGCATTAAAATCTCATGGTATTAAGCAAAATATTAAATTCTGCTAATCTTATTCTAAAATGCAATTAGTAAAAAAATCTCATTGATTTCAGCATCTCTGCTTCTCAAGTCAAACACCTCTCTAGCTAATACCCTCAGGCTCAAGGTTTTTGTAAATAAAGAGCAGCACACCAAAGACAGCAATTATCTTTAAAATACTTGAGCTAGAAAAGACAGGAAGATGTAGAATACCCACATAAAGCTGCTAGAGCTTCTGTTATCACTTTCACAGGGCCGCTGACATAAATATATTTTTTAGAAAATAAATATCCATCACCTAGTGGTGTTGTGTTATTTTGTTTTAATTTCAAGCAGACATAGCTTGTTCTTCTCTGCCTCTGAAAACACACCATAGCATGAGACACCTTCCACTGCCAAAGAGTTTTTCTCTCTGTCCTTGGTAGGGACAATTAGGATGGGTCCATTAAAGCCACAAGAAAGAACTGTCCCTCTCACAATACTTAGTTCCACAGTTTTCTGAAACTTCTTCCTGCACAGCCACCAAGAGCTTTTAAGACAAATGTCTGAAGAATTTGCACCACTGGCTTTATGCAGGAGGAATGTTTTGAGATCAAACATTTTGAGGCATTTTGTGCTGGGAGCACAACTATATCAGTCAAAAAAACCACTAAACAACATCCTCAATGCTCAGCAATGAAGCAACATGATGTACACAGAAAGATGAAAAGCAGATTCATCAGTCTAATTAATTTATTTGTAGCTTCAGAACTCCAAATGCTGAAAAGAACATTTTGTATATGAAATAACTGTATGGGCATGGCTTTGCTGTGACTTCCTATTGTGCAGAGGTACTGGTAATGGAAACTTTTACTACACTGCGTTCTTCTGAGCAACTTCCCTAGCTGTGGTTTTCTGCTATTCCCCTGATAAAAGCACCAAAGTGGTTGAGAGTTTAGCAAATATGTAAAACTCTCACAAGAATTTGACACAAGAGTTCTCAAAAGCAAAACTGTACAAAACTGGAGACACCCAACTAGGTCATTTCTCATCTGTTAGCAAAGCAGGTGTTATTCCGATGTTCAAGCTTAATCTCTCCTTTGATCTAGTTCTGAAGAGTTTTGACAGAACTTGAGAGCGTGATGGGAAATATCGTGAAAACGCCGAGAGCCTCCGAAGAAACAAATGTGCCCAACGAAATGGGTAAGAACTCATTTCATTTCTTTCAAGGGAAAAAGATGTTCCAAATATATGGTACATTCATCCATGTGTCTTCCTTCATCTGCCTGATGTAATAAAAGCAGGCAAGTACGTGACTCTTGTGGGAGAAGGAGGGCATCCTCCAGACAGTGCTTATTTTTAGGTACGTTCTAGCTCATTTTCCAAGAAGTATTTTAATTAAAGAAACCAAATGTTAAAACTATTCTTAGCTGCTTCTCTGTGAAATATGTTCCTTCCAATTCCGAAAGCCCTGAAGCACAATTTCAACAACAAAGAAGAGTGAATTTTGGACATACTATTGTGTGATATTTTATACAAAGTTGTCCTTGAAATTTGGGTTTGCTTCATTTTAGGTTAAAAACTTTAACGATGTTGTGCTTGTGCTGAACCTGAAGTCCACTGTTAGTTGCATTAAAAGTAGCACACAGCCAACTTATCACCAGGTTTATCCATAAAGGTTATACAGAAACACACATTTCACAGGCCAAGCTGCCAAAGGGGGATTCTGTGTATCCACATGTGAAAATATTAGGCTGCAAAGCCCTTAACATAGACTGGTAAAGTATTTGATGGGGAAAGGCCAGGGGGATTAAGTGACCTGCTCCTCCCAGACTGTGAGTCCATAGGGGGAGAGTCAGCACAGCCTCAGCTCTCATGCCACAACACAACAGACAGCAGTGGCACAGGAGCTCAAATAAATCACTCTCCAAAGCTGAGAAAGGGAAAATACTTTTGTGGGATTGTTGGTTTTTGGTTGTTTTTTGTTTTATTTTGTTGTGTTGTTTTTTTTTTCTGTTTAGGTTTTGATTTTTTTGAATTTTTTTAAAGGGCAAAGGCATTAATAAAAATCGTTTGGGTTTTCCATGCAGCATGGTCCAGTTGTGCTACTCATTATTATAACAACAGGGAATCAGCCATTAGTGCTGGAATGAAACCCAACCCTGCTTTTTGCATAGCCAAGAACTAGTTGATACGGGCAGATGAGTAGTCCTACATCCTAATAAAGAGAAACCAAATACTGTTTAGGCTACTCAGAGGCCCATAACATGAAATTACAACTTATTTTTTGGTGCCTTATGTTGATCTTCCCAGCAACTGCTGTCATGAATTTTGTAACCATCAACACAGAGCCACGTGCATACTCAGAGCAGAATGTGTCTGATTAACAGGGGAGTGAGGAGTCTCTGACATAGCTGTGGATTATTCCTGCACATGCTAAAAGTCAGAATTTAGCACAGCTGAAGTCAACTACATCCTTTCCAGGGATGTAAATAGAACATACCCCCAAAAGATAACTCAGCAAACATTGACAGCGCAGTGATTGCAAGGTGAAATTACCCATTTTAGAATTCAAGGCTTGATCTGCTTGCACTCTCCTACATGTCTAGAACATCTACAAAGGTGCTTTGTCAGATGCCTCTGATCTTCTGCTGCTACTTGGGAAGGGAATGAATCTCAATAACTGCAGTGACATCTGCCAGGACTGCATGGATGTTTCAAACACACACAGCTGAAATAGCATTGGGTACCTATGTTTAAGCACCCAAAGGCAGCTTTTTGGTCACAAAAGTGATCAGAGCAATGCAACAACATGCCTGTGAGGAAAGGTTGAAAGTAGTGGGGTTGTTCAGCCTGGAGAAGAGAGGGTTCAAGGGAGATCTTATTGCATCATTTGAATACTTAAGGAGAGCTTGTAAGAAAGATGGGGACAGGCTTGTTTTGATAGCACAAGCGATATCAGTTTTAAACTAAGAGAGGGTAGATTCAGACTAAATAAGGAAGAAATTTTTTATGATAAGTATGATGAAACACTGAAACAGACTGCACAGAGAGGTGGCAGACTTGCTATCCCTGGAAATATTCAAGGCCAGGTTGGACAAGGCTCTGAGCAACTTGATCTAGTTGCAGATGTTGCTGCTCACTGCAGGGAGCTGGAACTAGATGACCTTTAAAGGTCCCTTCCATCCCAAACCATTATATGATTCTATGATAGCCCCTTTAATATGACTCTTACTTTGCATCAGACCAGCATCTTTCATAATGGCTTACATGTTGCTAATTAATGTTGGGAATACAAACATCAGTACATCCAAATCCAATGAAAACAGACTTTTAAAAAGGAACTTGGTACCAAAAACATAAAATGGGATTCATCCAAAGACTTTGTGTCTATTTGTCTTCCTGAGTGGATCAAACTCCAAATCACATCACCAAACACTGAAGGTTTCCCCCAGGTCAGGAACAGCCACCTTTGTTTTAAGTGAGGTGGAAGATCCAATCCAAGGACTTACAACTGTCCAAATAGTTATTAGCAAAAGCAGGTTTTACACTGGTTCATTTCAGTGAGCCTGAATAAAATGAAGGACTGAAACAGAGGGGAAAGAAAGAAAGGAAAGAATATTCAAAAAGAAGGTGGAAGAAAACAGGAAGAATAGAGACTTGATCTGCAGCATGAATGTGTTCATCAGACCCCTATAAGCCCCTTGTGCTGCCTGAGACTTGCACTGAAAGTAAATCCTTGTGCTTTTCTCACCTCCCATGCATCAGTCTTGACCCTGAAAAAGGGAACAGTGCCTAAGTTGCCTATCACTAGGAGGCTTTTGGACTCCAAATATGACTGCACTCCATCTGAAAGGACACATATGGGTGTCCCTGACACAACCTAGGTACTGATAACAGAGTAACCACAGCAGCAAGGGGTTATCAGGGGCTGTGAGCCCACCTCCTCCTCTTTACTCGACTAGGACACTGAATCAAGGGTTAAGCCTTTACTGAGCTGCACCTGCAAAACTCTCAGTTCCCAAGCTGGTTGGTTTAGATCTAATTTGGCTACAGCAGTGTGACTCTGCAGCCACACCTTAGGGCTGCTGCAGACAGGCTCCTAGACACACACCAGTGCCCTCATGCACCCTCGCTGGTTCATGCCATGCCATAAATCACAGTATTTCTGCCAAGCAGTAAAGTTGGGGAGATGCAGGGAGCTGAGCTCTGAGCAGCTCATTCTCACTCCAGACAGGGACCCTGCTAGTGCACAGCAAAGCATTTTTCAAGGACAATAAGCTGGATCTGTATGCCCTTCATAGGCTATTCACAAAGAACAATTTGAAGCATGCAATAGTCATTCTCACACTTTGCAAGACATCCAGGGATCCAGACATCTAAAATTAGCATGTATTTCACATTCATTTTCTAATCCTAAAAAAAACCCCCAGAGTTAACACCTGATTCAGTGGAAAAGACTGTGCTTCAGTCTTTCCACTCTAACTTTTGAGTTGTTCCATTTCAGTTGTAACCTACACTCACACTGCAGAGGAGGGGTTATTCTTTTTCTATACGACTTAGAAGTGTGGGGAGCTCATCAAATCAAATCTATAAGATCACTGTGGAATTTAGATGTGGAGAAACAGGGTAATTGCCTGTTATAAGGCATTTGTATTTGAAAGGAGCTGGTATGAGCTTCATGAAATGTTGTAAAGTGCACTGGGGTATTTTACATGACCAAAAATCCCAGTGAGGTTTGACTTCCATCACAATTAAAACAAGGTCTTGTTTATGAAGTGGGAGGGTTTACAGGTTTTGGTAGTACAAAACCCCTTTAGTTTCACACTAATGTAAGTACATGCAGTTTAAGAGATAACATTTGAATGGATGTGCCAGACAGCGCTGATTAATTCCTTCCTTTTTTTCAGAACTACAAATTAACATGCAAAATTGAAAGAAAAACAAATATAAAGATGAAACTGTAAGGAAAGTAATGCAGATCTCTCTAGAGGACAGAAAAAGTCACATACCCTGCAGAGCAGAACGAAATGCAAACCACCAGTATGCAAGGAAGGAGAGCAGAAAAGCACTTGTTTTCCATCCTTTCAGTATGGAAACAAGACATTTAGAAACACGTAGCAAAAGTGGTTTTTTTAAAAACCATTGCTAAAGATATTGTCATTAACCTAAAAAAGGTGACATTCCATGTAAAGATTGTGCCTAATGATCTGCAATGAGAAATTAGGCAGCAACTCCTTAGACCCACTCTGCAGTTACTACGATGTATCTTCTGGCATTTATTTCTTGTAGTCCTGGGTAAAGATCTTGTTTTCTTGAGAAAGACTCAGCAATGATTCTCTAGGTCTCATTAGCCTCAGATACCAAGCAGTTTCACAGAGAAAGATGTCTCTTAATTTCTAGTGCAGAACATGGAAGCAATCAAAGGCACATTCAGCACAGAATTTCTTCAGTATAGTTGAATGAACTGTGTAATAAGTTACAGTAGACTAATCATGGCAGTTGACTGATTAATACTAAGGTCTTCGACCAGCCCTATATAATTTGAGTACACTAATCAACTAAGAAAACCACAATAAGTACTAACACTAAACACACGGTCAAACTAAGCAATTTAAAACTAATCTGTTCTGGACTCCACACATCCTATGGATGCTCATTAGCTGGTTTGAGGGGCTCCTTCAATGGGGAAAGGCTTGCAAGAATCAAAATGCTTACAGTCAGTTTGAATACAAAGGTAAAATGACACACTGCTTTGCATACCACTAGTCTCTATATCATAACAACAAACAGCTACTCAACATTGTCTAAGAAAACACTGGTTTTTATTTCCTTTAATCCACAGATGTGGAATATTTTCCTTAACACTGATATTCCTGCTATTACTGCTGTAAGGATAACAAGTATAAAATCCTTCCTCTTGAAAATGTTTCTTTTCTGCTGACCTGCATGTTTCCTTCTGCCTTTCATCATCATCATTGTGAGTTAGTTGTAAGGCCCTGGGACACAGAGGCTGCAAAACATAAGGCCATTCCCAGCATTCATTCCAGATGCTGTTTTAGGGTTCCCTAAGAAATTGTTTTCCCATAGACAAGTTGACAAGGAATCTGTATTAAACAGGCAAACCTAACAAGATAAAGAATTGTGTCTGTCTCCCTGGGTGATTTATTTCTTTCCTCCCCTGAGTTCATTCCTATTTTTGCACGTTGAGCTGCATAGAGTGGGTGAGTATGGAAAGCAAACCGCCTCTGCAAGAGCTGCTGATCCTGCTGGAGGTGGAGGGAAAGCTTTCTGTTCCTACATGCTGGTGGAGGGTTCTGTGACTTGCAAAGGGAAGGGACCCACCTCCAGGAGAAACATAGGCATCCTGTTGCATATATCCCTCTCGCCAGGAGTTCTGCCAAAGAGCTCAAAGCACCCCACATGACACATTTCTGAACCTCCCACCTGTCTGCATTTCCTGGGCACCACAGACTCCCACTGGATGTAGAGCTCCTGAGTATTTGATGGTCCCAATCCTGTAAAATGCCTTTTTATCTCTTCACTGACCTCAGTTTTGCCAGCTGCACTTGCACAATGATTTAATTATAAACACCCATATCTCCTCTCTTCTTTAACTGAAGATAAGGGCATTGTGTGCTACCTCTAGGACAGATTCCATACAGGGAGGGGGAATAAATCTCTATTGCTGTTCCTCAAGCTAATTTATAAAAATGATGGGAAATAGGCAATAATGGCCATACTCTCATCGCCCTGGTTCTAAACTAATGTCATATATTTGACAAGTATCAGTGGTGTTAAATGATGCAACAATTCAGCAGCCATTTTCCTTCCTTAAATGCAGTGTATCAACTTGGCTCAAAATTGCAGCTGGAGGCATTTAGAGACAGTGTCATTAATTAAAATTATTTACTTCCTAATGCTATCAACACTTACTAATTTTGCTTAATTCAGACTGAGTACGTACTTTAAATATGGTAATTACTAGAAAAAGTGGCCTAAAATTAGTTACTTCAAATTAACCAAATTACTTGTATTCATTTCTAATATCTTCACATTTTTCTTATAAGGCTATATGCTCATCTCTAGCTCTGTATGTTTACCAAGTGACATTTCAGAGTGGGTTGTTGTTTGTTGTTGTGTTTTGGTGGGGTTTTTCTGCATTTGACCTGATATGTAAAATATAACATATATAATTAAAAATCCATGTCTACTTCAAAATTCTGTATTGTTTCTAAGTGATATTTTCTTTCTTCTTTAACAGGTCAGGAGAGTGATTTCCTTGCTGTCCTCTATGACTATCCCTCAGCAGACATAAGTCAACCTATATTTCATGTAGGGGAAAAACTACGTGTGCTATCAGAGTAAGTTGTTCATTTATTTATTTATTTGTTTGTTTGTTTATTATTTAATTGTCTTAGGTTTTGATACTATTGATGCAAAGCTCTGTTTCATGCAACTGGCCCAAACCAGATGTAATTCAGCAAAATGAACTGGGTTCAGAATTTGCAAGGAAGGATGTTTAGCCATGGTGTAAATTCCCCTATAGTGTAAGGATTTCAGATTTTTTGGTTCTTGGATTCTTTCAACATGGTTTCTGAAGCTGGATTCAGAAACTCTTATAAAAAAAGGACTCAAACCAGAATTCTGCTTTGAAAACTGATTTTGAGAAAGCATTTCCCCCCTCCTCCCATGTTAATGGAAAACACAGTAAAAGCAAAAATACTTTGAATCACATAGAAAAGGAAAATTATTCTGAATTTCTCCTTTATGATAAAGTCTTAGAAAACCAATCTAGATTTAAGTCAGCTCTAAGAAAAATTAGATTTAAAATAGCTTTTTTCTTCTTCTTCTTGATTTTTTTTAATTGATTCTCAATATTCTTTGTGGGGAAAACAAAACAAAACAAAAAAAATGAAGTCAAAGTTTTCCCAGCAAGTTCCACTCAAAAATGTATGAACCCCAGAACAAAACAGGCTCAGAAGCACTAGTTCAAACTGACCTTAAGCACCGTGCAAATATTGCCAAACACACAGGAGTGAGCACACTTCTTGAAAACTGGAAGCCAACAGTCCTGATATTTTTTCATGCACAGCTTGTACCAGCACAGAGTGACCTTCTCAGGGTGCTCAGGGTGCAAACAGCTGCTGTTTGTGCTGCTTGAACAGAAAGAAGAGCTTTCGTTTTTGCAGCTGGTGGAATCGATGGATTCAAGGGGAGATCAGAAACATTCAGAGCAGACAAATCCTCTGAAGATTTCTAAATTCATTTTAAAAACTGTCTACCTGGGGAGGGCAGAGAATCAAATGATTGGAGGGGACAACTACTCATGGGAAATATCACAAACGATTGATGAATTTTCAGATTAATCTCCAGGCCACCATGACTTACAATGACCTTTGTCACCCACACAACACTGGGCTATTGGGACCTTCAGTCTGACCTAGAATGGCTGCAGTTGCATTCTGCTGACAAAGAGCTTTCCCTGTTTCCCTGAACCTTGAGATCACAAGGCTCAGACAATACCACTAAATGAATTTTCTGCTGATAGAGAGCTTCCCCAAATCAGGGAAATTCTTCTCTCATAATTTCTAGCTCCTTGAACCTTATTACTCTGCTATAGACTTCCCAACCAAAGCAGTGAGGTGGATGAAGCTTTCTATAAGCAGTTGGGAGAAATCTCCCAGACACTTGCTGTTGTTCTTGTGGGGGACTTTAACCTCCCAGAGATCTGCTGGGAACACAACACAGCAGAAAGGGAATATTCCAAGAGGTTCCTGGAATGTTTGGAAGACAACTTCCTCACACAGCTGGTAAGTGAGCCAACCAGGGAGGGTGCCCTCCTGGACCTGCTTCTGGTGAACAGGGAAGATCTTGTGGAGGAAGTAGAAGTTGGAGGCCATGTAGGGCACAGTGATCATGAGATGATTGAGTTTTTGATCCTTGGAGAAACAAGGAGAGGGGTTAGTAAAACTGCCACCTTAGACTTCTGGTGGGCAAACTTTGACCTACTCAGAAGACTGATTGACAAAGTCCCTTGGAAGGCTGCCTTGTGGGATAAAGGAGTCCAGCAAGGCTGGACAGGCTTCAAGAAAGAAGTTTTAAAGGCACAGGAGCTGATGACCCCATGTGCTGAAAAACCAGTAAGCAGGGTAGGAGACCAGCTTGGCTAATTGGGGACCTTTGGCTGGACCTTAAGAACAAAAGGAGAGTCTATGACCTTTGGAAGAGGGGACAGGTCACTCATGAAGTCTATAAAGGTGAAGTGAACCTATGCAGGGTGAAAATTAGGAGAGCCAAAGCACAGCTGGAGCTCAAACTAGCTGGTAGGGATAATAAAAAATGTTTCTATAAGTTCATTAACAGCAAAAGGAGGATTAGGGAAAATCTCCATCCTTTATTGGATGCAAAGGGAATCTTAGTAACAAAGGATGAGAAAAAGGCTGAGGTACTCAACACCTACTTTGCCTTAGCATTTAGCAGTGGAACCAGCTGTTCCATGGATATCCAGCCACATGAGCCAGGAGACAGGGAGGAGATGCAGAATGAGGTCATAACAATTAAAGAGGAAGTGCTCAGAGACCTACTACACCACTTAGATACACACAGGTCTATGGGACTGGATGGGCTACATCCAAGGGTGCTGAAAGAGTTGGAAGACATGACCACTAGGCCACTTTCCCTTATCTACCTGAAGTCCTGGCTAACTGGGGAGGTCCCAATGGACTGGGGGGCAGAAAATGTAACAGCCATCTATAAGAAAGGCAGAAAGGAGGATCTGGGAAACTGTAGACCTGTCAGTCTGATCCTGGTACCAGGGAAAGTCACAGAGCAGAATATCTTGAGTGTTATTAGAAGACATGTAGAGGATAACCAGGGGTTCAGGCCCAGTCAGCATGGGTTTATGAAAGGCAAGTCCTGCCTTATTTACCTGATTTACCTTTTTATAACCTGATGACCCGACTATTGGATGAGGGAAAGGCTGTGGATGCTGTCTATCTGGACCTCCAAAAAGCATTTGACACAGTTTCCCATAGAACTCTCATTAAAAAAACTGGCTGCTCATGGCCTGGATGAGCACACGATCTGTGGGATCAAGTACTGGCTGGACAGTTGGTTTCTCACTGTCCACGCTTGTCAGGCACCTTTCATTGCCAGATGACCAACTGCATTGAGTTGGGACTAGTCAAACCAGATGTCCCCCAGTGATCTCACAAATCTACATAATTTCAGTGGTTCCTGCCCCAGGAGACATGGGCTACTTTCAGACTTTTAATGACCATTGGGATTTTTCAGGGTTACTAATATTACAGTTTGGAGGGAGATGGATGCTAAGACTCTCAGGTTTTTGGTTCTTTCAATTCTTGGTTCTGTTTGGGAGATTTTCAGGGGGAAAAAAAAAACCCAACAAAATAACCTGAGTTTCTTAGAGATTATTTCACATAAGATGAAAAGCCACAAACAAACTTGTGAGGCCCTGGAATTCCCAGCTCTGAGCAGCAGACACTTCTCATTTTCCCACAGCATAACAAACTGGACCATTGTCCCAGCAGCTTTAACTAAGTTTAACTTAGGGTATTAATACAGCTTCTCTGACACACATAGAGAATCTAGTCTGCAGTCTGGGCATTTTTTGGAAGAAATCCCAGGCACAAATACAGGCTGGGGGAAGAATTGCTGGAGAGCAGTCCTGAAGTAAAGGACTTGGGGGTGGTAGTTGATGAGAAGCTCAACATGAGCCACCAGTGTGTGCTGGAGCCCAGAGAGTCAGTTGTGTCCTGGGCTGCATCAAAAGAAGTGTGGCCAGCAGGGCCAGGGAGGGGATTCTTCCCCTCTGCTCTGGTGAGACCTCACCTGGAGTGCTGTGCACAGCTCTGAAGCCCTCAGCACAGGAAAGACATAGAGCTGTTGGAGAGGGTCCAGAGAAGGGCCTGAAGATGATCAAAGGGCTGAAACACTGCCGCTATGAGGACAGGCTGAGAAAGTTTGGGCTATTCAGCCTGGAGAAGAGAAGGCTCCTCCCAGTACCTGAAGGGACTACAGGAAAGCTGGGAAGGGGCTTTTCACCAGAGAGGGAAGCGATAGGACAAGGAGGAATGATTTTAAACTGAAAGAGGGTAGGTTTACCATGAGCGTAGGAAGGCACTGGAATAGGTTGCTCAGGGAGGTTGTGGAAGCCCCCTCCCTGGAGGTGTTTAAGGTCATGTTGGATGAGGTTTGTGCAGCCTGGTCTACTGTGAGGTGGGGCAGGGGGGTTGGAACCTCATGATCTTTAGGGTGCCTTCTAACCTTAACCTAAGATTCAGTGAAAAAAACACCCAACAAACATATGCCTAGTCACCTAGTTTCAGCTGTTAATTCTTTTTTATTGGAGTCTTGTCAGCAAATCATTGAAGAAAAGGAAAAGGGCAAACTTTGAAGTAGGTTCTGTTAGACTGAAAATCTGTTCCCAGGCAGACAGGATCCATTTGCTGAATATCTCTACCCTGATGTTAGAGGACTAACAAGGCTGTCCAGACACAGCATACATAAACTGGATATCTTGGATACCAGTCCAAGTCTAGCTGTGGGAAGGCAGAGCACAGCATGGTTTAACCACTGAGTATTTACCCTTCTTCTTTTAACTACAGAAAAATATTTTATTACTTACGTAATTGAAATGGAACAAATGTTGCTCATTTCTGTGTCCAGACTTAATGCTGATGTAGGTTTAGAGATGGAACTGCTCTAAATGTAACAAACTTGGGTTCTTTTCTGAATGTGTAGATTCAGGAACACAGACAAAAGGTCACATGCTAATCTGAATGTCTTGATTAATTTGTAAAATGAGAACAAGCTTTCATCTGAAAAAATCCCTTCTTTTGCATTCACACAGTGAAGGAGGCTGGTGGAGAGTTCATTCCCTTACAACAGGTCGAGAAAACTATATTCCAGGAAAATATGTAGCTAAGGTTTACCACGGGTAAGTGAATGCATTTCCTATAGCCTTTCAACACTACATTTGTACATATACCCTGATTACAGTTATTACACTACCCTGATTACAGTTATTCAGTGTCATAATCAAAACAATGCCAACAGTGACTAGACAGACAGAAATGTTATTTATTGACAGTCTAAAATAGTCCCTTAGAAATCTAAGAACATCAATTCCACACCTAAGTTTAAAATATATATAAAAAGAAAAATCCTGCTTTTAAATTCTGGAAAGGGTAAAAAAACCTTCAAAGGTGTTATAAGATATTGAAAATAATTTTGTTGCATGGTCTGATCTCTAATTTTAAGACATGGAGAAAGAGATGTTACTTAGAAAGAATTTTTAATATTCACAAAGATTAAAATTTAAGCTAGAGTTGCTTGTGAAAAACAGACCAAAAAGAACAAATAGAAAAACTGATATGTCATTCAAGACTGTAAACTCTCACACTGGAAGACCTAAGGAAGTTTCAGAGGTTTCTTGTTGCCCTAGACACCAGTCAGAGAAAAAACATTAAAACACATACTTGAAACTTTTCTGGCAAACATTTTAATACCTGTTTAATTTTAAGCATATGAACTGTGAACTTCACTGTGATTTATGTAAGTGCTTAATTTTAATATGCTTTTACATCCTCCTGAAATAGAGATGCTTTCCCCAAGGCAGGGCACAGATATGGTAATGGAAATCTACTGCCTGAAGTTTCCCCAAGATCATTTTGCTGACAGGAGACTGGATCAAATTTTACAGATTAAGACAATGAATAAAATTAATTCCACTTTCCCTTATTCACAAAGCCAGTTGACTTAAATGACTGGGCTGTGCCCTAGCACAAGCAGAAAAAAAAGATATTTAATTTTGTGTATATTTACAATACAAGAAGGTAAAAACTGGGGTTATCAAAAGTGGTTTAAATGAAAAAGAGGGAGTTAACTAATGCCACAGCTATGCCATCAATATATCACATGACTATGTCCCTAACTATTCAGATCAAGGTCTCCTGAAAAGCTTTGTTTTCCCTGACAGTTCAAACCTTATTTACTCCTCTCTTAACCTCACAAAAGTTTATGGAACTCAAAGAGAGCAAGATTTTCTCCATAAACTGGAGAAATATGCCTGGACATAGTTGAGAGAATAACTAGAGAAAGCCACAGTGTTATTTTTGCAGTCACTTTTCCTGGCTAATGCTGCACTTTCACGACCACATGCTGGTCTCTGTTTCACTGGTGTCCAAATTTCAGAATTTGTTTTTTCCTGCTTCACAGCTGGTTATTTGAAGGGCTGGGAAGAGAAAAAGCAGAAGAACTTCTACAGCTTCCCAACACCAAGGTCGGCTCCTTCATGATCAGAGAGAGTGAAACTAGGAAAGGTGAGAAAATACTGCTTTTTCCCCCTTGATCTCAGGCATCAACAGTTATACAACTCTTTAATTCACTCCCTGTCCTGTTTCAAATGGATCAGTTCAAAACCAGAAAATGTATGCACTGGAAAGGTAAAGGCACCCAGTAAAGCATACCAGTCTTCACCAGTCACCTACGTTATGAGCAGTGCTGGAAACAGGCTTAGCAATGGCCATGGAAAGTTCCACAGGCATCAGCACAAACAAGACACAGTTGTTTAAAGACTATTATTTACTTTGGTTGCATGCAAAGATTATTAGGCAGTGGGACTTTTCAAAGGGAGAAAAAGTCATAATATCAAGATTATTATTTTTTTTTTTTACCTTTTTTTAAAATTACATACCTGCAATTTTGTTTTCTTTTTAAGAATTCTGTTGCTACATGGGAATTGTACCATTCACACTTTATACTTTTATTTCCTTTTATTATGGAAAAGGAAGTTGGGGGGGTTCTCATTAATACTTATAAATATCCAAAGGGTGGGTGTCAAGAGGATGGAGTCAGACTCCTCTCAGTGGTGTCCGGTGACAGAACAAGGGGAAATGGTCACAAACTGGTACACAGGAGGTTTAACCTATTTAAGAAAATACTTCTTTACTCTGAGGGTGGCTGAGCACTGGAACAGGCTGCCCAGAGAGGTTGTGGAGTCTCCATACCTGGAGACATTCAGAACCTGTCTGGACGTGTTCTTGTGTAATCTGCTCTAGAAGATCCTGCTCTAACAGGGGAGTTGGACTAGATGAACTCCAGAGGTGCATTCCAACTCCCACTGTTCTGTGATTCTGTAATTCTTTCTAATGCATATACATCTCCCATTGTGCACGTTATCTTCCCTTTTTCTGAAGCTCCAGAACACATCCTAAGATCATGACACTACAGTTACCAGAAAAAAATAAATCATCTACCTATACTGAATTAAAATAAATCTAGAATTATTATTTGATCCTTACCAACTAAACGTTGCACAATAGTTCTAAGCAAAGAAATAGGAAAATCCAAGTTGTCACCTCCTGTCAAGACTCCACGATCAGGTATCAGCTACTGCACTAGTAGAAGCTGATCAGATCAGCATACTAGCAGATGAATATGGTCCCTGTCTTCAGAAGAAGCCAAACAACTTTCATAACAGACTATTTCCTTTAGACCACTTCCAAAAAATTCCCATACCAGCAAAAATAAAAGAAAAACACACCAGGAATTTAAATTCAATCAAAATCTCTCAATGTTGGGCCCTTTATTCCCTTTGTTATACTTCAGTAAATCTACCAAGTATACTACCTAAGCAGAACATGGGATGGCCAGTCAGGTTTTTTTCTCAGATCTTTCTAGGACCTTTTGGATCATGGTACAACATCTTACAGATACTCTGGCTGTGGTCCTACTTTGGTGTAATTAGTTCTCCTCTTTCTCCAGGATTATATTCCTTGTCAGTGCGACACAGCCAAGTGAAACATTACAGGATCTTCCGCCTTCCCAACAACTGGTATTACATCTCTCCACGACAAACCTTCCAGTGCCTTGAAGACCTTGTGAATCACTACTCAGGTAAGAACAATTGCATAATAAATGTGTTTTCCACTTGCACCTGTAAAACTATTTATCAAAGGTCCAGAACAAGAAGTTTTGCCTGTGTCTGAGACTTGTTAACTACTGTCACAGAACAAGGAATGGAAAAACCTTCGGTTTATATTTCTGTATCTATTAATTTATGTATGTTTTATCTGTTTATATCTGTTACTTTATTTTTTAACCTAAATACAAAATATTTGGGATTAAATACTAGGAAATCAGCCCAAGAACTCTGCTAAATAAAGACCAGGAGGTTCTGCCCTTACTGGCATATGATGCATGACCATGTCAGTAGAGCTGTCTCTAACTCTTTGGGTCCAAACTAGCATCTTGACAACTTTCAAATATAGTTTGTAGGTTAGCACAGGCCAGGGATGTCCAGCCTCTCTCAGAGCAGAGTTTAGGCGCACAAAAATGTGAAGCTGTGTGGACGCAAGTCGTGTTTCTGGGTCCCAGGGCTGGACTGCAGCTCCCCGCCCACTTTATTTACCTGCATGGACATGTCTGTCATTTCTTTATTTACTACACACACAGACAGATAACATCAGGGCATGCAAGATCAGGTTCTGCAATCAAATTTCCCTTGGGAACCACTACAATGCACAACCTTATCTGCAGTAGAAAATTCTCAGAAGTGTTTTCAGTTTCTTCCCTATTACTTTAGGAGAGTATGACTGGATTCTATCAGCTGAAGTTATCTTGAAGGGCTCAAGCTGTTAGCTCAAATCTAGATTTAGCTGAAATTTTTACTAATATCAGTTCAGTGAGTGACAAAGGTTTCAATGATAGCTTTCCAGATTTCTGGTAATTTAACCTGTGTCAGAGAGATAACTTGACAAATAACAAAATTAAGTGGCTGCGTTTACCTTGCATTAAAAGTAGAACATTTTCAAATGAGGAAGGAAGATTGCAAGAAGTTAATTGCATAAAAGTTACAAGAAAACTATAGGTTCTATGCTTTAATCAGTAAAGGGTACTATGCAATTTTTCAAGAGTAAAATCACCATATCTGCTTATCTGGCCAAAGTGTTGGCCAAAGAGCACTCTGATAAACTAGGGAGAAAAGCTGTATTCAATTCAAAACAAAGGGAAGAAACTTTCAAGTCCAATAACATGAATAGAGAAGTGAGAATTTGGACAGGTTAATTTTTTTATTTTTTTTTTTTACTTTTTAGTTTGCTGACACTTTTCTCTGTTGAGAAAGAAGCAAATTATGAAAGCTTGAAATGTGGGGAAGAAGGAACCAAAAACTTGTAACAATGAACATTTTAATAGATTTATAGGTGTAAGAGCAGACATAGATTTAACTCTCCTCTTTTCCCCACCATGAGATGATACACAATCTCACTATGGAATAAAGCTCACGAGTGTAAAGAACTAGCATTCAGCCATGATTTTCTCTTCTTGGGCAGAAGAATGTTCCTAATGGAGCAAGAAGAAGTGGATGAAGATAAGAAAGGGATGAAAGTAATATGTGAAAAGTGATTCATTCCAAAGCCATGTTCTACAGCAGAATAGGTGCCCAAACACTCCAACCTGAGTGGTTGCATTTTGCATCTCTTTTGCACTCTGTTTGCATGGTTGAGACAATGAGAGGCAAAAGCAGGATTCCCTGAGGACTCAGGAAACCTGGGTCTAAGTCCCTGCTCTGTTACAAAATTCCTTCTACACTTTGGGCAAGTCACTTTATCATTCTGCATCTCAGTTCCTCACTTGTACTAAGCAAAATCTACCCCATGATAAATTAAAAGGCAAAGGTATGAGGAAAGAAAAAATGAAGTCTGTGTTACAGTGTCTTAGCTGAGAATTTACAATTTATGGACTACCACTACTCTGATGTCCAAAACTGCTTATTTGAGCATGAACTAGGAAAGGAAAACAATTAAGATAACACTGAGTGAAGATTAACTTCCTGTGTATTCATTTTGCTGTTCAGAAGTTGCTGATGGTCTCTGCTGTGTCCTTACAACACCTTGTCTCACCCAGTGCACTAACAACAACAGCGTCATGAACCCAGTTCCTCCCGTGGTGATGAGGAATAAAAACTTCAGCTGGAGAAACATTCACAGGTACCGCAAGCAATGTGGGCTGGCAGAAACAACAAGGGTTTGGGGTTTTTGTTTGTTTGGGTTTTTTTGTTTTTTCCCAGCCTGGTATATACTTTTCCTTACAACAAAGAAGAAACAGCTCTTTCCTTCTATTGAGACCAGTTATAAAGATTAGAAAATTTTCAAAGCTGCTGACAGCAGGTTAAGCCAAGAAAACTGGGTGCCCAGCTCTCTAACAGATATTTTTGATCTAACTTTGAATGAAAAATAGTTTACTTGCAATTATTTATCCTGTCCAGCTAAGAGTGTGGCCACGTATTAGTGCCTCTGGGACTCAGGAGCTCTCTCACTCAGGGTGGCAGAACTAAGAGCCATAAAGCCTACTCAGATCCACCACCAGTGGCATAGTAAGGTGCAATGGCTTACAGATGAACCCTGGTAGAGTAACTGTCCTTTGCTCACATGGTGGCCACCCCTGAGGCAGCACAAGTGCAATGAGCACACTATCCCAGTAAAAACCCTTCCTGCTCCAGGTCTCTCAATACACAGCCCAACTCAATGTTCATGAGACTCCTAAGATCATGACTACAACTAGAGAAAGTAGGTCAGGTTTCAGAAGCTGCTGAAACAACTGCCTTCAGAAACAAAAGCATCCTTTTTTGCTTTTTGCAGTGTAAGTTTCCCTCCAGCACCCTTCCTTCACAAAGCTTATTCATTTGCCTAAGACTGCAAGAACATTTTTTGTAATATGGAGGTAAATTTTCCTATAGGTTAAGAAGAAAGGGAGAAAGTATATAGGTGTTATTTCCTCTTCAGATGCCAAAAAATATATAGATAGTACTGTTGTACTGGTGGTTTTGTTAAATTGCTAAGTGACAGAAATGTTTGTTTACTTATGAGCCAGGAAATATTTAATACAACAAAATTATTGGGTTTAACAGCTGTTAATATTATACTAATAGAATTGGTTAAAGTAGCTGAAACAGTAACAAAATTTTGTTCTTTTAAAGGCTGGAGGTGACTGAAGATACTGAAAGCACCCTGGCAGCAATGGATGATCCTTGTCTCAGCTATGGCCTGAGGGAAAGTATTGCTTCCTATCTCTCCTTAACAGGAGCTGAAAATGCTTCTTTTGCAAGTGCCAGAAAGAAGAAAGCCCAATCTTTTATACACATTGGGAGCAAACGGAAGAGTATCCTCCACTTGCCACCTACCTACTATGAAGACTAAAAATAAGACACCCAGGGGAAAAATCCAACTAACTGAGGGGTTAGAAGAGAAACCCAGAGCATCTTGTGATCCTGCAGTCCATGGACAGCTGAGAGATACAAGCTCACTGGCTGGTGATCAAACGCTGACAATGCTTCTGCATTTTCTGTTCTGAAGATGCTAACCAGAGACCTTCTCAAGGGTGCTATGTCAGCCATGGTAGATGCTGGGAATGTCCCTAGTCCAGCTGAAACTAGAACCTCCTCACAAACAGGATAAACTGAGATAGACTCTAAGTCAAGAGCAAAGTGAGGCAGATGACTCTTCAGTAGGGGTGATGCCCACCAATGTACAAAGGTGATTGCCTAGGGAAGGACTAATTAAAACTCAAGACGATATATGAAGTCTTGCCCTGTTATCCTCCACAAGGCTGAAAGCCAACTTTACATAAACTACCTATACTGAGAAAAAGAGTCTTTTTCTTCTCTATATAGAATCATTCACTGCCATTGACAGTTGGTCAGAAAGTTGTCAACACCTCAAGACAGTGTCTAACATCTGGCATCCGAGAAACACCTGATTATATCAACTCCATACTTCTGTCATTTTTATCTTTAAAGGGAAAAAAAAGTACTTTCTAAGTGGCATTTAATTCAACTGCTGGTGATGGCCTGGAGTGTCAGAAAATCAGGAACAGGCTTAACTCACTGACAAATGCAGTTCCTGCTTCGTCCTGAGCTGGGAGTACAGGCATATCCAAAAGCACAATTCAGCTGCTCACAGCCTAGCAGGCAGACAACAGGGCAAAAGGTTTTAAAATTAAAAGTACAATGTGGTAACATCATGCCTAACTGCAAAGGTGTGCTTGCAAAGGTGTGATCGTTTATGTATAAAGGACCAGATTTTAGCCTCATGTCCTGAAAGCACCCCCATAGTTATGTTTAATATCTATATTAATAGAAGCTTTTGAAAAAATAATTAAACTAAGAGCGAATCAGCAAGTGGATGTTAAATAGTTTTCTGAATTTCTTGTCTGGAGATTTATGGCAAATAGTAATGACATGCCAAAAATTGCTTAAAGTTTTGTAACCGGGTTATCTGAAATTCACAGATTATAGATTTTTTTTATGCATATGCATTCTTTTCTAAGTTGTAAATGAGCAGATAGCACGGTCCTTTGAACCTGACTTGTGGTTGCTTTCTCAATCAAGTAGTCACGAACATCTGAGAGTGTAAAATGCTGCAATCTATGTTCTCGACCTGAGACCTTTTCAGTCTACTGTTCTGTGATACCTTTTTGCACAGATTTGAGTAATGAAGATTTGGAAAGATAGGGAATTGCGTTTATAGATGTGTATATTTTATTTTTTTTCCTCTGTAAATACCTCTTAGCACAACTCTGTGTGCTCTTCAGATCTTGTGACAGATCATTTGCACTAGCAAGAGAGATTCAGAGATCATAATAGTTCACAGACTATTTAAATACGTTTCAGATCCTAAAGGATGAATGTAATTTGGCTGGTAAACATTGAAAAACCACAAAGCAAAATGAACTCAGGAACTCTAGGCACTTGTATGATCTCATTACTGTTTGTGATCATTAATGTTATGGTGGCTGCATTTTATCCAGTGAAATGTATATGGGGAGCATTACAGATTTCTATGTCATTACTTGTATTTATTCATTAAAATTATATCCAGTAATTACTTTGTATGGGCTTTAGCAAATGGAAAACCTAGCATGTAACTAGTGCAAACACCCAGTCTTGTAATGACTCTGGAGCAGGTGTCTTTTACAGAACATGTAGAAAGAATCCAAGAGTCCATGTAACTGGGTAGTATTTGGAACATACTCTGTAGAAAGGGGACACAACATGTTCTGATGATGACAGGTTTACACAATCACAGATGGGTTCAGGCTGGAAGAGACCTTTGGAGGTCAATTACTCCAATCCCTTTGCCTAAGCAGGGCCACCTAAAGCCAGTTGCCCGGGACCATGTCTAGATGGCTTTGGAATATTTCCAAGAATGAAGACTCCACAACTTTCCTGGGCAAACTGTTTCAGTGCTCAGTCACCCTCACAGGTGTTTCTTGATGTTCAAAGGAAATCTCCTGTGTTTCAGTCTGTGTCCATTGCCTCTGGTCCTATCACAGGACACCACAGCAAAGAGCCTGGCTCCATCTTCTTTACACCCTTCCTTCAGGAATTTACACACATTGATAAGATCCCCCTGAGTCTTCTCTTCTCTAGGCCAGAGGACATAAAGGGTAGATAACACAGGATCAGGGGTATTTAGGATCCATGCCAGACACCCTGCACCTGATCACAGTAGTTTTCAGGAAGGCAATGGATCTCCTGCTTCCACCATTATCTGATCTGTTTCCAAGGCCAGGAAGGATGGGGCATCTTCCCTTATACTGGATGAGAGGAGTCTGGGAGCTCTTCTCCTGGCACCCAAAAGAGAATGCCTGAAGGGAACACTTAACATATTTGCCCTCCCCAGCCTCCTGCAAGAGATGGAGACAATTCATACCACTGATCCACCCTTCTACATCAAAGTTCCACTGTTAAATATATCAATTTATCAAAAGTTGAAGTCAAACACCATGTGAATGTCCTTAAATGATTTATAACAAGACCATAATCACCAAGACTTTTTCTAATCCTACAAAGGAAAGTTGAAATAACTTCTAAAAAGTCCCCATGACAACTTTGCATTGTTTTTATGCAATCTTTTTAAGACCTGTCCAAAACTAAACCTATTATAGAGCAGACAGGAAACTTACAGGCATTTAGTTATTTCAGATACACTTCATTATAAAAAAAACAAACCAGTTATTGTATATTTTCAAGTAATTCTTATTGCTTCTTACTTTTTTATGTTATCAGTGTATTTCACAAGCAAACTAAATCTCCCATGACAGTGTAAGGATAAATACTTAATATTGAAATAAGCTGAGATCCTGCTTTTGCCAAGACAATGGTCTACACAGTCCCCAGGGAGAAAATTGTTATTACAGACACTAGATTAGTGGGAAGAACTAATGCACCTGCCTGCTCATTGCACTCACCACTGTTTTCCTCTATTCAATTTCCTGCTCTAGGAGGGACTTCAAGCCTTATTTCATAGGAGAAAATATGTAAGATGGAACCACACTCCAGCAATAATGATAAGCAAAGAGGTCCTTGAATTTCCCTTTCATCAGTTGCTCAACTATTGAATTGCCCTGCACCCTGTTACAGTTTTCACAGGGCCATATCCTAAGCCATGTCAGTAAAGGGATTGTGGATTCAGAGGAAGAGTAGGATGGAACTGTACTCTGAGAGAAAGAGACTCTGGGTCTACTACAAATTAACTGCTATGCCAAGAGCTGAATAAAAATCTAGGCACTGTGTGAGGAATTATCTGAGAATGACACAAAAAATACCAAGTACCGACCAGTAATTTCCAACAACTTCCGATGCCTCCCTCACTAGAGTGATGCAATTAAATAATGTTATTGAGACACCAAATTATGTTTCATGGAGCAAGGAGACACTGAAAACAATCTAGTAGTAAAGAGAGATGTCATTATTTCAGAGAAATTTTATTTAACTGGGGCCTAAGCTTCCCGGACCAAAACTTCTGTCCCTTTGTTCATGTTTCCAAGTAGACACTGGTAGCAGAGAGAGCAAGTACCATCTCTGCTGGATTCACAAACCTCCAGTGAAGGTTAGGGCCCATTTTAGAGCACATTACTCTCACCTGAGGCTGTAAAGGTCAATGGTAGCATTGAAACTGACAAAGCTGACCTCAAAGTCCTGAGATTCGACGTGAGAAGGGAAATGCAGATCACTAGAGGTGACTGAGAAAATAGTGCAAGGTGACAGTAAACAAGCCCATGGGTAAAAGGATTTTTTCTCTTTCTCTAAAACTTGCCTTTTCAATAAAATCAGTCATGAAATCAGAAAAAAAGACTGGATACATAAAACACGCGGATGTTTGGCTCATCGGTTTTAGATTCTAAAAACTGCTGATCAACAACCATATTTATGGAATGGAAACTAACCTGTTGTACCTGTAAGTAATGAAACAAAACTATTTATATAGTATACAAAAAACCACAGTGACGAAAACCAGATTCTTACTATGACTAAATCAATCATCAAAGTGCATCTCTTGTACACCCTTGAGAAGCACCCAGATTCTGGAGATAACAGTAACAGGCATCTCTTGTACACCCTTGAGAAGCACCCAGCTTCTGGAGATAACAGTGAGATCAAAAATAACTAGAACAATAACAGCCCTATTAGTGCTGCCAAGGTATGGATGAAATAAAACCTACACCCACACACTGCAACATCCTTACATCTGTAACAACATCCTTTCACAAAGAAATCAAAGTGGCAGGAATGGGACTTACCATCAGCAGCACCCTCCTGAAGAGGCCCAGATCTGCTGCCTCTGTGAGCAAGTGAATGCTGGTAACATCGGCCCCGCCACGGTCGGCTCCTAAAGAGACCTGGCTTGGGTCTCCTCCAAAGCTGCCAATGTTCTGCTGCACCCACTTCAAGGCTGCCAATTGATCCAAAAGGCCAGCATTTCCATTCACCTCAGGAGAACCTATTGTGGAAAAGAAATAAATAGGACTGAAAAGGAAAGAAACTATAAACATTTGAAGTTTTGACTAAATGTTAGATCTTTAGCAGTTCTTGCAGCTGAAACTTGACAAAATTGATACTGGAGCTTGAAAGCCTGAAGTGGTCTCATCCAAGACCATCACTATATTAATAGACTCCATTTCAGTTTTCACCAGTCCAAGAATTTAGAGAGGTAGTACTCAATGCTATAGTTACAATGTACACTTATTCATTAAGCCCCTGAAATAATTTCGTAAGATTGCCCTAACCAAACAAACAAAAGTTTCATATTATAAGCATGACATAAGCCAGAGTAGAGGACTTTGTGGTTTCTACCTGTAAAAAAATGTTCTGCACCCATACTTGGAGTAGGATGCAACTGAGAGTAAAACTATTCTGTTTAATCCTCAGTACTTTAAAAAACAACTCATCATCTTTCTCTAGATTCCATTCTGCAGGAGCTTTTTTTCCAAGCCCCATATCATTATGCTAGTGTATTTCATTACAAGACTAGAGCAAGTTAATAAAATACAGGACTTGACACTTCACTGGAAGTCAATATAATTAGCATTGCTATCACCTGCATGCCTGGAGATGTCTAGTTGTCTCTCCTGATTGTAGGAAAATAATACAAACTTCTAAGCTTCACTTGGATGCCTCATGAAAGGAGACATGAATCCAGGATCAATAATTCATAAACTGAGGCCATGAGATTCCTTTTCTAAATAAGTAGCTTGACCTTAAAATGGATTAAAAGTAAACAAATAAAAATCAATGGCCTTGACAAATGCAATTGATTGTTCCCTGTAATACAACTAATTGCATCTTTCTGCTTCCTAGATCCCTTTCGCACTTGCCTGTCTGACCAATCATTTACACTTCACATCATCTTGCGTTTCCTTACACACACATATTATTGTATAATTTATAATATCTCAATAAATATCCTTTGAGATTGACCTATGTCTGGCCAATAGAAATCTCAATAGTATATGTTAATAAAACGAAAGAAAAATAATGAATCATGTATTCCCCATCCTTAGCTACCATCACTGAAAAGACTATTTTCTTTTCAACACCAGCCAGTGGTAACATGATACTCTGATTTATAGGAAACTAATGCTGAAAGCAGCTAATGATGCAACCCCCTAGGAAAGCTTTATTTTACATCAACAAAAGCATAAATAATTCCTATACAGTCTCCAAGAAAGGAATAGAAAATTATTCTTCACTGTCTACTTTTAAATCCAAAATGAGCTGCTGATTTTTAATGATTTTTAATAATCCACATTCAAAACTTGAAAAAAAACAACAACCCTAAGACAAGACAGAAAAGCCAGGAACAGAAACACAGCTGAAACTGTTTCTTCCATTGTCAAGATGAAATAGTACAGTTTAAAAGTAAGGGTAGGCTCAGTAATTAGGGAATTAAAATAAACAGTGGAATGAAAAGCTGCCCCTCTGTGGACAGGTGGCCCCGTCCCAGACAAAGCAATTGAAAGTGTCCCTCCTGTAGTAGATAGCCACATGTCTACTGCAATGAGTTACTGATATATCAGAGACCAATTTAAGCAGCAGAAGAGAATATAGAGGACAGGAGACTATTAACAGCCTTGCAGAACCCACATCACAATAGTCATCACTATAAGTGTCTCTTCTGTAGGACAGCCAGGCACTAAATGGCCCCAGAAACGACAACCTTCCACCTTAGGGTGGCTATGCCATAATTTCAGATGATCAGGCCAAGCCACACCACTGAAGCAAGAAAGGAAGAACTTTCCCGACACAAGTTTTAGGGTTTTTTTTTTAGTTTGTTCTGCAGACCATGACCAGTTCCCAGGTCTCTCAATCCAGCAATAAACACACTCTCTGCTGTTAAAAAGCAAACCTCGTTTCAAGGGCTTGCTGCAAGCCTCTTGAGACCTCTCCAGAGGAAGTGAAATCCATGTAAATGTTTTAGCCACACAATGTGCCTCATTCCCAGTACCCTAAACAACAAGACCAAGGAGGGAAATAGAACCAGTTCCTTCTGCTCTGGCAAGAACCATGGCCAGGTTGTGAAATGTACCACATTAGGGAACAGATACATGCAAAGACGTTCACAGTCGTTACACCGAAAGAAACATAACAGCCAGGAATCTTTTCCCCTGCTTGAGTGATAGCCCTGGATAAAAATCTTGAGTGGTCTTTTTGCAGGAAAGGATCACATTCCTGGGGACCACAGGAGAATGAAAAGAAAATGGTGTCCAGATGGAAGCCAACACTGACAAATATGCATTTCTTTTGTTGCTGAAGTGGAGAAGAACAATAGGGCTAAATTTAAGAATCAAAATAATCCTGTTTTATAGGACTTCTTGGACTCTTAAAAGAATCCAGCCTAAATCCATGACTCTCCTCCATATTCTTGCCATACATATCACTGACATCTTAACTTTTCTGGGTGCAAAGAGAGAGGTGAAAGTACTAGTAAGAATGTTCATCACTTTTTGCAACATTTATTGGTGACAGCAAATTAAATCAAATGTCTTTTATACTTAAAAGGATAAAAGCTCCTCAACTGCTTGCAAAAGCCCTGTCAAAGAAAGGACAGAACTAAAAAAAACCTATTAACTACTAAAACTAAAAAAAAAAAAAAAAGGAAATCTGCTTTTTTTTGCTACTCTTCCTTCCCAAAAAAAATCTCCATTTTACTTCTTCATTTCTAGTCTTGCAATTTATACAAGTCAACATGAGAGGATTCAATACCTGCCTTAGCTGAACAATGAAACCAATATTGCTCACAAGATCATAACTTGTGTTTGTAGCTTTAAGGTCTTCTAACACTCCTGCTGCTAACGTCCCCACAGTCCTAAGGGTGACCTTCTGCACCTGGTGAAACTGATGGCAAAACTTCCAAAGGTCCAGGATTTGTCCAAGTCTTTCAGTAAGAATGGAAGCATTCCTGGAATATCACTTGAGTCTTGGGAAAACCCCTTCAAGTACTTGACCCAACTTGGTAATTTTCATTGAAAATCCCCAGTGACCACTAGTCATGTACAGAAGCAGTCAAACATATTCCAGCAACCTAGGGTGGACTGAAGAATAGATCTTGCAGTGGGAGCATTGCTCACCAAGATGGGTACCACTGAAAACCCATGCTGTCAGGGAGCCTGGTGCAGACATATCACATCTCATCAGCCCCATGGACTAAAGGGGTTACAGAGGACACAGGATCATGGCACTAAAGGAATTTTTTGAGCTTCCCATGAATGTGGCTCTTAGCTTGGTCCAGTGACTCCTGCAAAGAACTTTCCTTAATTGTTCCGGTTCCTTCTGGAGCAAGAGGATTTTCCCAAATGCACACCAATGATTTCCTACAGGGCAAGAGGCCAGGAAAGACTGCACTTTTCCCTGGCCACAGTTCCACAGCACAAAGAAGGAAAAGGTCCCTTAACACGCCTTAGCTGTACCAGATCACCCCTCTCTGAAGGTTTGTAGGAATGCAAATTTACGTGCAGCTCATGCACTGACTTTTAGGGACACACATACAGACCCCTGTGAAAAAGAGGCTGGAGAATTTTACTGATCCTGAAATTCTGAACCATCTTACAAATACTGATAACGCACGCAAATAAAAATTACTATTCATATATTTCTAAATACATAGCTATACATATATGATATGTATCATTACTACATAACTTTCAGCCCAGCTAGCAGTTTCCACTTAGAAGGAAAGCAAGGTGAGAGTGGCAGGGAGGTGGGGAGGTGGTGGGTGAGGCGTGGGCAGTGCTGCGTCATGGAAGCTGCACCTCATGGATCCACTCTGCTTTTGGCTCCAGCCAAAATGAAGCCACAGTATCACTTTCATAAGCATCCGACTTGCACTGATAAAAACAGTGATTCTTTCCCCATCCTGTTACCAACTTCCTACCTAAATGAGTAAGGAGCTTGTAGTGCCAGCTCTCTAGTGACTGAATGAAAAACAGGCTTTGCTGGGAGTGAGCTTTGTAAAACACAGAAGGGAAACAATAACCAATAGCTGCAGCTATAAACCCAAACTAGGCAAAATCCAGTCAGTGCCACTTGCAGTAAATACTCAAAAGACTCATGAGACAAAGTATGTAGGTCTGGTATTTGCAGACTTGACAAATATAGCTTTCTGAAGGTTTTATAGGTACAAAAATATCCACCAGAGAGACCAAGGGTTGCCACCGGACTGATGGAGCCAGACCTCCACTTGCAGATACTGCATTTTCTCTCCATGGCTCTCTACATTAGGTTCCTCTGCCCCAGACAGAATTGAAAGATGGTAGAAAGAAAAGTGTCTTTTACTTGTTTAAGCAGGCAAATCTAATATAAAGCAAAATGAAAAAAATAATCTCAAAGATCAGCAGGGAGACATGAATGTGTGTTTTTACATGTCAATTGAGTTAAAGAACAATTGAGTATTAACAAAATCTAATGGATGGAAGAGCTGGAAGTTGGATGCATTGAAAACAATATCCACAATGACAGGTCACTGAAATTAGCAGAAATTTTAATGACTAACAGATCCTTGAGTGTCTCCAAAACCCAATATCCACAATTTCATTTACAAGCTGAAGTCAAGTCAAAGATTTGAGTTAGATGGTTGGGTTTTATTTGTTCTTGTCTCTTTGCCTCCAGTCTCTCCCCTTTCTCTTTAGATTAAGTTTCCATTATTCCTTGGTTGTTTCCCCCCCTCCTGCCTCTGCCCCCCACTCCTCACCCTGAAAAAAAAAAAACAAAACAGCTAAAGATACAGTTCTCAAATCTTAAAATAACTTCCCTGAAGGGGTTTTGTTTGTTTGTTGTTGTGTTTTTGTTTGGAGGGGTTTTTTTTGGGGGGGAAGGGTTGTTTTGGGTTTTTTTCAGAATTCCACTTAGCCCATAGTTGCATTTGTTCTAGAAATCCATGACTTACCTGTACTAAGGAAACCAAAAACACCGACCCGGTAGTTTGCTATCACAACGATGATGTTACTGATGGCAGCTAGATAGGATCCATCTATGGTTGTCCTTCCTGTCTCAGCATTGTAACTCCCTCCATTGTGGAAGAAAAGCAGCACTGCTGTGGTTTTGACCTGCCATGACAACAACCAGGTTAATATTCCTGCAACAAACTACTTTTGTACGTCACTGATGAGAACAAAAATGTCTTTCCCCACTAACATTGTCTGAAGCATCCATAGGTCTTTAACAGTGACCATAACGAGAGAATATCTGAGCATTCTAGGCTGAGATAGTTGGGGTTGTTCAGCCTGGAGAGGAGAAGGTTCTGGGGAAATCTCATAGGTTTCCCTCATAGGGCTTTTCAGTACCTGAACGGGCTACAGGAAAGCCTGGGAGGGACTTTTTACAAGGGCTTTTAGTGA
>NW_009954223.1:14912-17709 GCF_000747805.2 Chaetura pelagica | reverse complement strand
ATTGTCTGGAGTTAATTACAGGGACAGAGGGAACAAAACCAGTTGCCTTTGCACTTTCACAGCCCGGGGGAGGCTAAAACAGTTTGCAGCCTGTCTCGGGAGGTCGGAGGGCTCCTGGAATCCTGGGCTCAGGTCCGGATCCCTCGGGACAAGGAGGACGTGGATGCAGGAACAGCTGCCATCTCACCACGGGCTGCAGGGAAACTTCTGCTTGGGCACCTTCTGCCCCTTCTTCCTCAGCAACCTCAGGATCTGCCCCCTCCAGCTCCACCCCTGCCCGCAGGGTTTTGTCTCAGTTCTTTCAGCTGTTGATCCCAGAGGTGCATCCGTTGTGTCTCTCCAGCAGCTCCTTGGCTGGTTTTGGAGCTGGGGGGGCTTCTCAGCTCCAGCCCTGGGTGGTCCCTCTAATAAACCCTCCAAACCAGCAGAGTGTGTGTTCAGGGGAGGGGATCCGTGGCCCTTCTGAGCCCCAAGAGCTGCAGGCAACTGCCTGAGAAAGATGGGAACAGGGGACCTGGCCCCACCAGCAGGGAACATCCCACCCAGTGCCTTTCTGGTTTGGCACCAGTTTGGCACCAGGGAGGCCCTGACATTCCCTAATCTGTGGGAACCAGAAGGGTGGAGCCCCCTGGGGTGGGGTCAGTTCAGCACAGGGTCAGGAACAGAGGGGAGGGCTCTGGGGACAGGGCTCCCACCCCATGTGAGATGAATCCAGCCCAGATCCTCTTCCCTGCCCTCACCCTCTCCTCCCTCATGCTCGGTGCAGCCCTGCTGAGCTGGGCTGTGCTGCTGCTGCTGCTCCTGCTCTCACTCCTGCTGCTGCTGCTGTTTCAGGTTCTGCTCCAGGTGCTGCTGCTCCTCGGGTTCCTGCTCTATGTTCTTGGCACCAGCTGAAGGCTCAGGGAGGAGGGCACCTCCTTTTTCCTCGTTGTTCCCACAGCTCTTCAAGAAGGAGATGAGAATCACACGGGCCTCAGGAGCAGCTGGAGAGGGGAGGTATGGCCTTCTGCCTTCCTGTGCTCCATCCTTGCTTGGCAGCTTTGTCTGCTCCCCCAGCGCAGCAGCGTCAGCTCTGGGCCTCCCAGCACAGGGGCACTGAGGTGCAGAATCCAGGGACAAGGACATGGAGGGGCTGGAGCGTGTCCAGGGAAGGGCAACGGGGCTGGGGAAGGGGCTGGAGCACAAGTGTGAGCAGGAGCAGCTGAGGGAGCTGGGGGTGTCCAGCCTGGAGAGCAGGAGGTGAGGGGAGACCTGCTGGCTCTGCAGCTGCTGAGAGGAGGTTGGAGCCAGGGGGGTCGGGCTCTGCTCCCCAGGAACAAGGGATGGGACAAGAGGAAAGGGCCTCAAGTTGCCCAGGGGAGGTTGAGGTTGGATCTTGGGAACAATTCCTTCCTGGGAAGGGTTGTCAGGCCCTGGCCCAGGCTGCCCAGGGTGGAGTCCCCATCCCTGGAGGGGTTTCCAAGATGTGGTGCTGAGGGACCTGGGGCAGTGGGGACTGGGCAGGGCTGGGGGAACAGTGGGACTGGGTGATCTTGAAGGGCTTTTCCAACCCAAACCATCCCATGAATCCCAGGCCACACACACACACCAAACTGGTCACTCTGACTCTGACTCTCTTAGAGGATCCTCATCATCCAGCAGGAACTTTTTAGTGGCACAAGGGACCTTTCAGTGACAGAGATGGTGCTGTCACCTTCTCCAGATGGCAGTGGTGGGATCTGAGCACAGCTCTGACAGATCCCCAGCTGCCTCCTGGGCCTCCCTGCCCTCTGGTGGGCTCTCATCCCATTTTGGAGGAGACCAGCAATGTGTCCACTTGCCATGCCTGCAAAGCAGCACACACATCTCCCCGTTGCCATGGCAACGCTTCTTTTAAAGCACATGGATAATAATAATTAACACGATCTATTAAATTATTATTATTATTAATAATAATAATAATAATAATAATAATAATAATAATAATAATAATAATAATAATAATAATAATAATAATAATAATAATAATAATAATAATAATAATAATAATAATAATAATAATAATAATAATAATAATAATAATAATAATAACTTAGAGCAGCTTCCAGGGCCTGAAGGGGCTCCAGGAAAGCTGGGGAGGGACTTGGGCCAAGGGCAGGGAGGGATGGGATGAGGGGGAGGGATGAAAAGTGGGAGAGGGAGCTGGAGGTTGGAGCTGAGGAGGGAATTGTGGAGTGTGAGGGTGGGGAGAGCCTGGGCCAGGTTGGCCAGGGAAGCTGTGGCTGCCCCATCCCTGGGGGTGTTGAAGGGCAGGTTGGATGGGGCTTGGAGCAGCCTGAGCTAGAGGGAGGTGTCCCTGCCTGTGCAGGGGGGTTGGATCTAGATGATCTTTAAGGTCCCTGCAACCCAAACCAGTCTGTCATTCCTTGATACAATGACCGTGTGGTCTCCTGGCCTCTCAGCAGGGCAGCTCCAGAGACACTGGGCTTGGAGATGCTGGGACACATGGCCTTAAACAAGGATTTGTGGGGTCCGTGTGGCCACTGGAGTGGGTTGGTGGTTCCTCAGTGGCCAGAGTAGGAAGGAACAGCAGATGTGGGGGATGAGGAGCTGGTGCTTTCTGAGAACAGGGAATTTGATGGGAACTAAGTGCTGTGTCAGATAGTGCTGGGAAGCTGCCATGCTTCCCAAGGGCTGTTAAGTCTTAACTGCTACAGCTGGAGAAATTGTTAATTGTCAAAGCTGCTGCTCTGAAAGTTGCTAGAAGAGAGTTTGTGATCTGAAAATGCTGCCAGTTTCTGAGGTGTGAGTTAGGGCA
>NW_009954223.1:13415-14778 GCF_000747805.2 Chaetura pelagica | reverse complement strand
CTGGGGCTTTGGGAAGGAGGAACTGTTGTCCTTCCTTCCCTGCCTGCTGAGCTGGGACACTCTGGGTTACTTCTTACCTTCTGCAGGAAAACGTGCCAGGATTTCAGGGGCACCTACAGACTCATGTGGGGCCAGAGTGACTTTCTGCCAGCTTGGGGTGATCCCTCAGCAGTGTTCCTGTGAGGGGCACACCAGTTCTCTCACTGCACCCAAATTGTCCTGTCGTCTTGTTCTTCTTTTAGCAATGAAATAATTAAGGACATTCTGTTTTCTTTGGCTTCCAGATGAAGCTCCTGCTCCTTGCTGTGTGTGCCCTGCTCCCTGTGGCTCACTGTGAGGAAGGGGCCAGGCTCCTGGCCTCCAAATCACTCCTGAACAGATATGCAGTGGAGGGCAAGGACCTGACTCTGCAGTACAACATCTACAATGTTGGCTCCAGGTAAAATCCCCTCCAGGCTCCAGCATCAGGAGCAGATGTGGGGGTGTCTGGGACTTCCTGCGCTCCATGAGGAGCTTGGCTGCCCCCGCCCTGAGCTTGGCACAAGAGCTTGAAGCTTTGACTCTGTCCTTTGCATTTTTTTTCTTCTTCTGCTGTCCCCTCCTTTCCCCCCGTGGCTGCTCCAGGACCTGCAGCCCCTCTCGTGTCCCCTCACATTCCATCCCCTTCCCCTCAGCCTCCCTTTCCTGGCCGTCTCAGCTCTTTTCCCCCCTCTGCTTTCCTGCCCCTTTTCCAGTTCCTCTCAGCTTTGCCTTCCCCTTCCTGCTCCTTCCCTGTTGTTCCCCAGCACCATCCTGGACTGTCCCTGTCATCTCCTGCTGCCTTTTTACGTTTCAAAAAACAGTTCTTCCACCTGCTGTAGAACTTATGTTGCCTCCAGCATGACAAGGACATGGAGCTGCTGGAGAGAGGCCAGAGGAGGCCCCGGAGATGCTGGGAGGGCTGGAGCAGCTCTGGAACCAGGCTGGGAGAGTTGGGGTGTTGAGCCTAGAGAGGAGAAGGCTCCAGGGAGACCTTAGAGCAGCTTCCAGTGCCTGAAGGGGCTCCAGGAAAGCTGGGGAGGGACTTGGGCCAAGGGCAGGGAGGGATGGGATGAGGGGGAGGGATGAAAAGTGGGAGAGGGAGCTGGAGGTTGGAGCTGAGGAGGGAATTGTGGAGTGTGAGGGTGGGGAGAGCCTGGGCCAGGTTGCCCAGGGAAGCTGTGGCTGCCCCATCCCTGGGGGTGTTGAAGGGCAGGTTGGATGGGGCTTGGAGCAGCCTGGGCTGCTGGGAGGTGTCCCTGCCCATGGGGGGGTGGGACTGGATGGGCTTTATGTTCCCTTCCAACCCTCCCATGCCCATGAGCCTGCCTTGGAGCAGCCGCAG
>NW_009954223.1:11746-13016 GCF_000747805.2 Chaetura pelagica | reverse complement strand
GGATGAAAAGTGGGAGAGGGAGCTGGAGGTTGGAGCTGAGGAGGGAATTGTGGAGTGTGAGGGTGGGGAGAGCCTGGGCCGGGTTGCCCAGGGAAGCTGTGGCTGCCCCATCCCTGGGGGTGTTGAAGGGCAGGTTGGATGGGGCTGGGAGCAGCCTGGGCTGCTGGGAGGTGTCCCTGCCCATGGGGGGTGGGACTGGATGGGCTTTATGTTCCCTTCCAACCCTCCCCTGCCCATGAGCTGCCAGCCTGCCTTGGAGCAGCCCCAGGGAGCAGAGCTCCAGGTTCTCCCCCCTCCCCCCAGTGCTGCTCTGGATGTGGAGCTCTCGGATGATTCTTTCCCGCCGGAAGATTTTGGCATCGTCTCTGGGATGCTCAACGTCAAGTGGGACAGGATTGCTCCGTATCCTTTCCTGCTTGGGAATCTCTCCCAAATGTCCCCCTTGCCCCTCAGCCTCCCATGGCTCCCTTGCCTCCCTCTGGCCTCCCAACATTCCCAACCTCCCGTGTTCCTTAACACGGGGCTTTCAGCGCCAGCAACGTGTCCCACACCGTGGTGCTCAGGCCTCTCAAGGCTGGATACTTCAACTTCACCTCTGCTACCATCACCTACCTGGCCCAGGAGGGTGGGCAGGTTGTGGTGAGTGGATCAATTACAGGATCCTGCCCCAAACCCCAGAGCAGAAACACCCAGAGGTGCCCTTAGAGCTGCTGTTGCACATCCCTGTGCCCTCATGGGCTCTGCTGCAGGAAGAGAAGGTGCCAAACACTCTTCTCCCCTGCTTTTAGTGGTCAGGGTGAGGCAAAAAGCAGAGGGCAGGATTGTCCTGTTACCCCCCCCAACACCACCCTCCCAAGGGAAGATAAAAGGGGATTAAGGAAGAGAGACTTGAAGGCTGGAAGTGAAAACTGGAGCAGGTTTATTGGAACAAGGAAGGGGGAGTAATGTGGGTTGAGGAGCAGATCTATGAACTTATATACACACAAAACCAATCTCAAAGAGAAGGCTCCAGGAAGAGCTTAGAGCAGCTTCCAGGGCCTTAAGGGGCTCCAGGAAAGCTGGGGAGGGACTTGGGCCAAGGGCAGGGAGGGATGGGATGAGGGGGAGGGATGAAAAGTGGGAGAGGGAGCTGGAGGTTGGAGCTGAGGAGGGAATTGTGGAGTGTGAGGGTGGGGAGAGCCTGGGCCAGGTTGCCCAGGGAAGCTGTGGCTGCCCCATCCCTGGGGGTGTTGAAGGGCAGGTTGGATGGGGCTTGGAGCAGCCTGGGCTG
>NW_009954223.1:1231-10696 GCF_000747805.2 Chaetura pelagica | reverse complement strand
AGCCAGGCTGGGAGAGTTGGGGTGTTGAGCCTGGAGAGGAGAAGGCTCCAGGGAGACCTTAGAGCAGCTTCCAGGGCCTGAAGGGGCTCCAGGAAAGCTGGGGAGGGACTTGGGCCAAGGGCAGGGAGGGATGGGATGAGGGGGAGGGATGAAAAGTGGGAGAGGGAGCTGGAGGTTGGAGCTGAGGAGGGAATTGTGGAGTGTGAGGGTGGGGAGAGCCTGGGCCAGGTTGCCCAGGGAAGCTGTGGCTGCCCCATCCCTGGGGGTGTTGAAGGACAGGTTGGATGGGGCTTGGAGCAGCCTGAGCTGCTGGGAGGTGTCCCTGCCCATGCAGGGGGGTTGGATCTAGATGATCTTGAAGGTCCTTCCAACCCAAACCCTTCCATGATGATGGCAGATATCAGTGTCCAAGCGTCCCTTGTGTCAGGGCTGATCTGGGAGTGGGTCCAGGGCTCTTCCCAGCACCCAATGGACTCAGACCCTGCAAAACACGTGGTGACCTGATGGAACAGGAACCTCCTTCCCAGACCTCTGAGTGCAGCAAAGCAACAAGAAAGAAAGGAGCAGGAAGGCCACGGGCTCCATGTCTCTTGGATTTTATGGAATATGGCAGGAAGTGGGAATCATGACCCACCCAGATCCCTCAGGATCTCTCTCCAGGCCCTCCTGGCAGTCCCACACAACAATCCTGGCCCCTCAAACCACAAGGTGCTTACACTGCTCAGGCTCTGCTCCAAGAAGGGAAGGGGATTAATGGGATGTTCTCCCTCTGTATTTTCCAGGTTGGCTTCACCAGTGCTCCTGGGCAGGGAGGGATCCTGGCTCAGCGGGAGTTTGACAGGAGGTTCTCCCCTCACTTTGTAAGTGTCTCAGGGACTGAACCTGCCCAGACCAGTGTCCTGGTTTGAGGTTCCCCAGCACGGGGCTTCTGGGCAGTTTGTGGTGGGTTTGGTTTGCACCACGCTCACCTGGGAAGCTCCACTGTGGGTTGCAGTTAAGCTCTGTGAGTTTTCCAGAGGAATGTCATAGGAAAAACAAAGAGTTTTCATCCCAGCTGCTTCTGTGAAGGAGCTGGGGATGTGGGATTTGAGCCAGAAGCTTCAAGGGTGGAAGGTCTGATGCTGCAACTCATCTCCACGTGATTTCCAGTGCCTGAAGGGGCTCCAGGAAAGCTGGGGAGGGACTTGGGACAAGGGCAGGGAGGGATGGGATGAGGGGGATGGATCAAAACTGGGAGATTGAGGTTGGACGTGAGGAGGGAATTCTGGTGGGACTGGATGAGCTTTAACCAAATCCACCCATGGTATTAGATTTGTTTTGACTTTTCTCCTTTCCATCTCTCCTTCCAGCTGGACTGGGCAGCCTTTGGGGTGATGACCCTGCCCTCCATCGGGATCCCACTGCTGCTCTGGTACTCCAGCAAGAGGAAGTATGACACCCCCAAGACCAAAAAGAACTGAGCCAGGTCAAATGCCCCCACCCCCCAGAGCTCAGGAAGGAGGGAACATGAACCCCAGAGCAGCAGCCTGGGGGGGGGGTCACCAGCCCCCCCTGGGCAGCAGCGAGAGGGAATCGACGGCTCCGGTGGCTGCAACGGGATCATCTGCATTTGATACAAGAAATAAGCCAAAAACATGAACCCAAATGAAAATCCCAACCTTCCTTGTCTGCCTGTGGGGAGCAGGGACCCCTCCCTGCATGTCAGCCGTGGTGCTGCTGCTGCCTCTGGGGTGGAAACAGCCTGAGGCCTTGGTTTGTGGGGCTGCAACTCCAGTGTTCCCAGCATTTCTGACTCCCTTCAGCCCAGGGGCTCTTTGCCCCCTGCAGCCTTCCCTGGGCCTCTGGAAACATCTGTGGGAAGGAGCAATAAGGTGCCCAAATCTTCTGCTGGAGCTGCTGCTCTGCTTGGTGGGGCACAGCAGGTCCCTGTTGATTCTTGTTCTCCAGGAAGCCTTGTTGTATTTTGCTGTTTCTGTTCTTTCTGGTTGCTCTGTGAAGGGGGGAGGTGTGTGTGGAGGGGCTGAGGGTTTTGTAATAAAATTAACACCATGAAGGAGCCTCCTTTCTCCTGCCAGGGAGTCCTGCAGTCCTGCCTGTCTTCAGGAGCAGCTCAGGGGCAGCCAAGTCAATCATAGAATCATGGGATGGTTTGTGTTCTAAGGACTTTAAAGCTCATCCAGTCCCACCCCCCCATGGGCAGGGACACCTCCCAGCAGCCCAGGCTACCCCAAGCCCCATCCAACCTGCCCTTCAACACCCCCAGGGATGGGGCAGCCACAGCTTCCCTGGGCAACCTGGCCCAGGCTCTCCCCACCCTCACAGCCAAGAATTCCCTCATCTCCAGCCTCCATCTCCCTTTCCCAGTTTTCACCCATCCCCCTCATCCCATCCCTGTTGGGGCCCTGGCTGTGCTGAATGATTATGAGAAACTTTAGGTAGAAACATCAGGCAGCTGGAGGAGCAGTGAAGGTCGTTCCTGTGGGAACTAGTGAGGCTCTGGGATGTGTAGTAAGGTAAACAGGGGAGTCAGATAAAGGGCTTAACCAATCAGAAGGGGAATGGGGATGTGTGAACAATGTATGTTAACCAATTCAGAGCTTTGCTTTGCCGCACGGACAGCGGGCAGCTGTGCTGAGCCTATGGAGTCTGCACGCAGCTGAATAAACACGGACTGAACCTACATCATATTGGTGCTCGCCAGGGATATGGACCTCGGCACCTGGTGACCCCGACGTGATACGAGCCGGGTACAGGAACGGAGCCGAAGGAGGGCGAGGGATCCTGCTGCCCGCGGGTAAGCTGGGCCGTCCGAGGGAGACGGGATTGTGGCCACGCCGGTCGCAGGATCGGGAGGCAGGATGGGAATCGCCCTATCGGCAGCGGGAAAGGCCAACGTGGGCAGTGTGGTGCGGTGGGCAGAAAAGACTGATACAAAGCTGCACCGACAATCGCTGATCGATTTGTTGGTTTGGTGCAGGCGGAAGGGTCTTTTTGGAGAAGCCCTCGCAGGTATTTAGTCCTGCTGCCTGGAATAATGTAGGAAAAGAACTGTGGGAATGTGTGCAAACTGGCTCAAAGGAGGCGAAACGGCACGCGCTGCTGCACCGCTCAGTCCGCCTCGCGATTGAGCAGCTGAACGGGGAAGCTCAAGTTGCCGCGGCTCTTGGGCAGGCGGTGCTGGAGGATGGGAAGGAGTGCCCAGAGTTAAGTACCTCTGAATTGACATCGTTAGACCATCCCGCATCACAATGTAAACAGCCAGAGGGCGATCACTCCGCATTCCCGATCTCTTCAGCAGAGAAAGAGGCGTGGGGAGGGGTGGAAGATGAACTGCCTCCCTGGAATCCCGAGCAGGAAGGGAAAATACAACTGTGGGAAACAGCAATTACAGCCCTCGGCGCCCCCGATTCCGATGGAGGTTGATCCTGCCACGCTCCCCCTCCCGGGCGATGAGACGCGCACAGCAAGGCAGGGCTGGGCAGGGAAAACGCCCGAGCTGCTTGCGCGGCTGCAGCGCCTTGATCGAGGGGCTGAGGCTAAGGAAGTGCAGAAGGCGCATATGACGTGCGGAATAACGACTTTAGAACCAATAAGGTTATAAAGAAGGTATGTTTATTCAGCGCTGGGTGCACGGGGGATCGCTCCTCCACAAGCGTGCACACCCTAGGACTATTGGCAAGGTCATTATATGCCACAAAGTAATACATATTCATCTATACTGCTGCATATACATTAGGTGTCCGAGGATAGGGAGGGGTTATTACAATTAATCATTAGCATAGTTGCCCCCCCAAGCTCCTCCTTGTTGCACTTGCGCAGTATCTTCTGGTGGTCGTGGGCAGGGGTCTTTGGGATGAAGGCCGGATGTCTTCCTCGCTGTGCACTTTTCACCTCTTGGCATTCCTTTCTGGGGTCTGCACCAGGGTCTTGTCTTCTCTGCAAGTTTCTGTGGGAGCATCCTCCCACACAATACCTTCCCTCACAATTCAGGCCTTATCTATACATTCCAAGCCTTATCTATGCTAAGTAGTGCCATCCTGTTTACTCCTTATGTGTTAGTCCTTTCTACCAAGGTAGGCCATCTGGTTTTCCTCAGATCACATAGGGACGCCCATGAGGCGATGGTTGGTGGGCTAAAAAATATTGAGCAGCAGTTACAAGCCGCTGAGTCTGGCCCGAAATCCCCTCCGGCGGCTCCACAGGCTGCTGGGGAAACAAAAGAACTGACCCCCTCCCAGCGCAAATGGATTCTTGACTTGGTGGCACATGGGGAATGGTCCTTATCAGAAGCTGATAAATATTTACAATCTAAATATGGACCCTCTGCTCAAATCTCTGATTCTGAGAAGGAGCACATACAAAAGTTTCAGGAACTGTTACGGAAAAGCCCGGCGCTCACAGCGCAGAGGCAGAGCCGCCTCCGGCTTCAGTCCCGCCCCAGCCCCCCCAGCATCGGGGAAAACGGGGGAAGAACCTCCCGCCCCGGCGGCTGAAAATACAGACGGAGCAGGGGGGCCACCCAGTGACCCCACCCATAATCCCACTGCCCGCTGGAAGGGCATCATTGCGAACGCAGGGTTAGAAGGGGATTTTACGCTTTCCCCCTTGTCCCTGCCAGAGATCTGGACAGAACACGGTTCACGTTGGGAACCCCTAGACTGGAGAAGGGTTGTTAACATACAAAAGACAGTGATGGCGTATGGCCACGATAACAAATTGGTACACAACCAAGTCTCTGCCCTCTTTAAGTATACTGATTTGGTTCCAGCTGACTCAAAGGCCCTGATGGAACTGATACTGACACCTACCACTTACATGCTCTGGATGGCCAAATGGCAGGAACGACTAGAGGCCAAAACGTTAGAGAATCTCAAATTAGCAGCAGATGATCCATTACGCCTCGCCAGCCTGGACCAACTGATGGGCACGGGGCAGTTTTGGGATCCATCCCCACAGGCAGCGCTGCACCCTCGAATCCTGGTGCAATCTAAAAACGCCGCTCTGGCCGCATTTTTGAGCCCCTCAACAGCCATATATTAAGATCATGCAGAAGCCAGAGGAATCATTTTGAGTTTTGTAGATCGAATTAAAGAGGCATTAGATGCTGCCCCAACTGTTCCTCGGGATATGAAGGCGGTCTTGGTGAAAGAATTGGCTGTCAAAAACACCAACTCATTCTGTAAACAGCAGCTCGCCACTTTACAGCCAGGGGTTTCTCTTGCAGGGATGGTGGAGGCCTGTGCAGGCGCCCCACTATTGATGGAGGCAAAGAAAACAAAAATTCACGCTCAGGCCCTAGCGGTGGCGTTAAACCAGGGGAAGCCACAGGGACAGGGGAATACAGGGTCCCGGAGGGTTTGCTTTCTATGTGGTAAGTTGGGACATTGGAAACGGCAATGTCCACAGCGTGATAGAGGAGGAGGGGTTGGGGGCGTAGGGCCAATTGGTAGATTTACCGGCAGCTGTTCTGGATGTCAAAAGTTTGGTCATAGTGCCACCGAATGTCACTCATGCTTTAGGAAAGATGGTGCTTCCCCTCCGGGAAACGGCCAGAGCCACGTGCAGAGGGACGCGGCAAACAAGTATCCCCAGCTTATTCGTTTTAGGGGAGCTGTCCGTAGAGCCGAGGCCACAATGCGGGGATCAATCGGCTTTGGTTTTACAGGAGAGCCTCAAGTGGCATTTTGTGAACGTATAACCGAAGACCGCCCAAAACGAATCGTGAACATTAGGGGCTCAGAAGGGATAACCCTGCAGGGGGCGGAGATGATGCTGGACACGGGATCTGATGTCACCGTGAAATGCCAGATGTTACTGCTTCAATTGTTTATTTATCATGGTGTTTCTATTAAAAAGATAATACAGTCTGGATTTCTTTGTTCATTTACAAGTTTTCTAGGGCAAAAACTTCTTTTAAATAATTCTAGCACTTCGAATAAAATTCTATCTTTTATTTAAAAAAAAAATCCAACCTTGGAGTACATTACCTAAAAATTATCTGTAGCAATAGAAATCCATTTTGCTGGCTTTGTTTCCTTGAAAATAAAGGAAAACATAACAATTTGCTCTAAAAATCATTTGTTTATGCAAAAGGTCCTGTTCTTTTAATGGAGAGGGTTAAGGACAAAAGGGAAAAAGGAGGAAGCCTGACATCAGTCCTCCTTCCGGGGTCGTGCTGTGTAGGCGTTTGCGGTGACGTCACCCTCACCTAGGCTGCCTCTGTTCACTTTCCTAAACTGCCACAATTTTACGGGAATTTGATATGTTCAATGGAAAAGAGGAGTACTGTAGGATGTTGTAAAGACAACTTTTAAAACTTTTGGAGGAAAACTTGGACATCTGAGAGAGTATTTTTATTATTTATTGCAATTATTCTAAGATCGTATGGAAAATACTTCTTTTGTGTTTCCTTATTTAGGCACGAATGTTGTTGGCTACACATATCCTGAAAACTTGTCATATAGATGCTTTGTATCCCAATTTGGGCAAATGCGATTTTGAAGTGTAACATGTGAGAAGATGTACTGGAAATAAGGAGAAATTTGCTTAAACTTGCACAGTCTCTTAAGGATATGCAGAGGAAAAGAGCTAAGGTAATGGATTCCAATATGCCTTTAACTTAGCAAAGATGATGTAAGATACCTTTTCAGTTATTAGAAATCTATTTTTCTGCTGATAGATTTACTCAGACTTTGTATCTCACTCAAAGACTAACAACTGCCGATCTGTCATCAGTTCCAAATAAATGTTAAGTTTTAAGCAAATGTAGTCAGATGGCGGTTTGGGGTAGTAGGAAGAACTTGCATAAAATTCATAGTGAAAAAACATTAATGTCAGTAGCTACCTGATTCACCTCTGTTTGAATGAGATGACCCATTCTGAGCAGGCAGTACTTGATCTCAGCTGAACTTTGAACTTTGAACTCTTATGTTCATGCTGTAAGTAGTGACACAACGTTAAATAGCAGCTTGGGCCTTTTTGATTAGCAAAGAGGAGTCCAGTATCTTTTAAAAAGGGCAGGAGCTGTGTATCACCCTAAGACTATTTTAAGAACTTACTGTACAGAATGCATCATTGTTTTCAGGAAAAGTGATTTTACTTCTAACTTCAGAAGAGACCATACTGTACAGGCTGATGCATTATGGGTCAATAAAGAAATGAATGAGTGACGGTAAGGCACAACTACGTTTTACAGAGCTGCAGAAATCCGCACGTTCCCGAAGACTAGATTTTGAGTTTGGATCCTTGATTTAGAAGGCATCAATAGGAAGTTAGCCGCACTTGTTTTTTTGAGGAGAGCCCAAGAACAAAGCCCCTGAAAAATGTTTTAAATTACAAAGAAGATACATCAAGAAATCTTCAACTTTCAACAATCTTCAACTGTTGTTTTCTTTCTTAGAAGGACTAACACCTCTCCAAGTATTTTAAGTTTTTTTTCTCAGATCAGTAAGGACCCCAGCGAAGAACATATTCTATCTGCTGGGTGCTTCCCTAAACTGGAAGCTTAAACACTGCAGAAATCTGCACTTCTCTCTCACACTGCCCCCCTCTTTCTCTATCTGCTCCTCTCTCTGCCCTCCCCTGTTCCTATAAATCCAATTAGGAGCAGGGTCAAATGACACGACAGCAAATATGATTTTTCATATCATTCCACTTTATTGTTCAGTTACCTCATATACTTTTAAGCTACTGTCCAAGCAGCTGTGCATGTGGACAGACAACTTATGTGATTGGCTAAATATCACTGTTAACGTGGCAGATTTTACTTTACTATTGGTTATTCATTACGTTATGCCTTTATGCATTACACTAAGCCTTTATGCATTATAACCACCAGGTAGTTACATTTCCGCAGCCTTCTCATCCTTGGATGTCCAAACAAGATACATTTCCTTCTGTTCCCAAGGCCAAAGACAAGCCTGGCTTTGAAGAGGAACAATGGTTAAATCTCATACTCTGCTGCTACAGCAAAGCTTGTTAAATTCTTCCAGGTTCACAAAATCATGCCCCTGCTGTATTAGAAATTCTTCCACAACAAGCTGTATTAGAAGTTCCTCCACATGTCATTGATATAGATATTAAACAGGACTGGTCCCAGGACCCCTGAGGCCCGTTCGGATGCTTTCTGCATGGGACATCCCCTGTTGCAGGCACTGGTGCTGGGACCTGCCTGCCTGCCTGGCCAGGGTCCAGCCTGGGCCTCAGCGCTGAGCTCAGGGTCCTGAGCCCTGGGGACGGGGACGGAGCCCCCTCCCCTCCCCACCCCCCGTGTTGCTGCCGGCTGAGGGGAAAGCAACGACCTCTGCACCCACTGCCGAGAGGCTGCCCCTCTGACACCACGGGCTGCACTTGCCGTCCTGCCTGGCCAGAAGGGGCCGCCAACCACCCTGCCCTGGGAACGGAGCCTCGGGGACAAGGAGGGTGACACCACCACACACACACACACACACACACTCTCCTCTCCTCACACTCACACACTCAGCAGGACTGACCTCGGGCTTCCTCCCTCCTCCCTCCTCCCTTTGGTCCTCAACCCTCTCCCTCAAAAGCACCTTTTGCATTGCCTCCCTAAAGGACATTTTCTCACTATATACATATTTATATCCCTGGTAGCCATTCACATTTGCATTTCCCCTAAACATCATCCCTCAGTTTGTGTTCACCCTTAATAGACCAATTAGTTTGTGGAGTAAAGCCTGGGTTTAGAGGCAATTTCTAGGCATGGTAAGGGTGCTTTCTAACTACCACCCTAACACATGGCCCCGCAGCGGCCGTTCCTCCGTGAGAGTGTGACCCTTGGGCTCATTCACAAACCTCTCCACATCGGAGGGGGAAGTAACAAAAACATCCTGACAGCCAGGAGCCCCTGATATCGGCTAGCGACATCCCATTGCCCCTCACTCTATCACTCCATATCATAGTAAAAAGCCCCTCCCCAGCTTTCCTGGTGCCCCTTCATGCACTGGAAGGTGCTCAAAGGTCTCTCTGCAGCCTTCTCTTCTCCAGGCTTAACACCCCCAACTCTCTCAGCCCTTCGATCATCTTTGTGGCCTCCTCTGGACTCTCTCCAGGAGCTCCATGCCCTTCTGGTCTTGGGCACCCCAGAACTGAACACGGCACTGCAGAGAAGGTCTTCCCACAGCAGAGCAGAGGGGGACAGTCACTCCCTTGTCAAGAGAAGGCCTGAAGAAACAGGAATACCAGTAGTACTAATAAAAGTCAAGACAGGGCAAGTCAGCACAAGACCAGCCATGACACCGAGTACGATTCTTCCGAGGCATAATTCCCTTTCCCCAGCAACCCCCAAGTTGAGAAGCTGAGCATCACATCATATGTGTTGAATAAATTCTTACTTCGTGTGTTGGTTTAAACAGACAGGGTGAACCACAGAAGGCAGAATTGCTCCCTATTACCCCTCTACAGCCACCCAAGGGAAGACAGAAGTGGAATAAGGAAGAGAGATTG
>NW_009954223.1:705-1109 GCF_000747805.2 Chaetura pelagica | reverse complement strand
GGGAATGAGTGGGTGAGGGTCCCTTGCAGAGCAGCAGCTGCCTCCAGGCAGAGGGAGGCTCCACCAGCCTGTCCTGCCCCCACCCATATCCTCCTTGGCATCCACCTTCTTGGATCTGACATAGAGCTGCACAGACTGCACTAGGGAGAAATGCCACTTCTCACCCTGCTGCTGAAGCTGCCTCTCCTCGAAGATGTCCTGCTGCTGGAGCAGAGGGGCTCTCCTGGGATGGCCATTCTCTGCTCCCTGGAGGCCCAACCGCTCCTCTGCTGCACCTCCAGTTGCACCACCTGGGCAGGCAGATGTTCCCCAGCTGCTCCTGGATGCTGGGCTGGCCTATGATGCATGTCAACTGGTGCCCTGCCACTGCTCTCCGGCCTCCTGGCCCTGCCTCCCTGCCCAGA
>NW_009954223.1:0-423 GCF_000747805.2 Chaetura pelagica | reverse complement strand
GGGGCAGGGATGGCTGATGGGCCATCCCCTCCTGCAGTGCCAGCCTGCCCGGCTGCAAGAGGAGCCCAGGAGAGAGGCCGTGTGAGCGGGACCCCTGTGCCCGCAGCCCCCGTGTCCCCGCTGGGACGGGTCCTGTGCCCGGGCTCCCCTCTCCTCCTGCCCTACTCCTCTTCTGCTGCCTCTGCTGCAGGCCTGGAAGCTCTTTGCTGAGCTGAGAACGGGCCTTCTCCTTCTTCAGGGACATCCTGGGTGTCCTCTGCTGGAGACATGCCACGGTTGTCCAGGGAAGCTGCTACTTGAGGGAGATGGTCTCTTGGGATTGGGCACCCCATGCTTGGGTTCCTTGTATACCCCACGGTCACCATGGAGACCCATGAGAGTGTTGTCCAAGCAACAGACCCTGCGTCACAAAAGCCTCAAGCC
>NW_009954222.1:8887440-8912412 GCF_000747805.2 Chaetura pelagica | reverse complement strand
AAGATATATTTCTTGGAAGATTCACAAAAAGCAGCATTTTCTTTCTAAAAAGAGTTTTTAAAAAATGGTTGTTTAAATAAATTGAGATATTCTAAAGTCTGACAGGATCACCATGAATATTAATATTTGACATAATGCAGCCCAAATAAGCTCTTTGAATAAGGTGTTTTGCAGGGAATTCCATCAAATTACAGAACAAACTCACCAAAAAGTCAACTCATAAATCTCATCGTGTCTCCTTCAGCATCACTCTCCTCAAGGAGAGACACTGATACCTTAACTCTGGCTTAGACTGTTAGGGCCTAACTACATGAGCTGTTAGGATATCAAAACAGCAAAATTTAGGCATTACATGGACAGCTATGATCCTGAAAATATCAATTACCACTGACAAATTCATGGAAATTATTGAATTCCATAAGGAATTTACTTTCTTTCCTTTTGTAGTGTCTACCCACAGCACTGAATTTTAACAGAACTGCATCAGAATTAATGGATTGACAGTGCTGGAAATAGGAGTGAAGGAAGGTTGCACAATGCAGGTCTTAAAATTTCATGTGCCTGTGAGCGCATGTAGAAAATCTGTTAAAGGCTGGTGGGAACACAGAGAGATCATCTCCTTTGCTGGCTTATCTTATTTCTGCATTTGATCAGAATCCAGAAATGAAGTATTGAACCTCCTTTCACCCTCATCACTAGCTATAGGCTGATGACAATGTGCCTCTCTGCTTTGGTAGAGGAGGAAAGCCTTCAGTAGGGATCAAATTATGAGATCTTTTTAGTGTGTGCTAACACATGCTGTCAGAATAAGGCTCCGTATATAATCTAGCATTAGCAGACTTTTTATTTTAACAACAACCTCAACATCAAGGTGCTGGAGGTTGTCCAAAGAAGGGCAATGAATCTGGCAAAGGACTTTGAGAACAAGTCTTATGAGGAGCGGATTAGGGAACTGGGGCTGTTTAGTCTGAAAAAAAGGAGGCTGAAGGGAGACCTTATCACTGGCTACAACTGTTTGAAAGGATGTTGTAAAGAGGTAGGTGCTCGTCTCTTCGCACAAGTAACTGGTGATAGAACAAGAGGAAATGGCCTCAAGCTGACCCAGGGGAAGTTTAGACTAGACATTAGGGAGAACTTTTTCACTGAAAAAGTTGTCAGACATTGGAACATGCTGCTCAGGGAGGTGGTTGAGTCAAAATCCCTGGATGTGTTTAATAGTCGTCTAGATGTAGTGCTTGGGAATATGGCTTAGTGCTGGACTTGATAGAGTAGGGTTAATGGTTGGACTCAATGATCTTGAAGGCTTTTTCCAACCTAAGTGATTCTGTGATTCTCTGGTGGTGATTCTTAACCTCTGTTTTAAAGAATAATTTAGGGCTTAAAACAATGGTCAAGGATAGAAACAACAAATTATCAATTTCCTCTCTGTCTTCAGTGATATAAGCAGTTTTCCATCTCTTAAGAATCTTCCACTCACTTTCATAAAGAGCTTAAGGTGTCCATGTTCTCGTGTGTGGTGGGGCAGGGACTGAAAGAATGGGGAAGATAACTTGCACTTCTGCCTTCCTTTTAAAATTATCCTGTTTTTTAGGAAATAATTCAAAGTGCCTAAGGGAGGATATTTTTAATTTTTCTCCCCCCCCCCCCCCCCCAGTCTTTCTCTTTTGGAAAGGGAAGGACACAGATTTGGGTTTTAAGTCTGGAATTTATCTTCACTACCATTCAGCTGACCGTATGCAACATACCTACCTGAAGAAGCCACATTTTGCACTTTTATGGATCAACTAAGCTCATCCTAAAACATATACTCAAAACAGACCACAGGATTAATATCCTAAATCTGAGCATTTTTCTCCACATACTGTAGAAGTCATTGAGGTTAACCCTGGTGTCTCATGTAAAATATGGATACTGCTCAGGGAACAGAGAATGTTTTGTTCTCTCTTTTGCCTCTTGACTCCTGAGGTCATTCCTACATGTTGGACCTCCTTTAACATCAGTACTAGAAACAGATCCTGAAACATTCCTAAAATAAGCAGATAACCCTATTGACAGGAGGGGTAGGTGCTGAATTTTTATTTTCCTTGCAGTCCTTGCAGACAATACCTGACATCATAAAAAGGATATATGACAAGATTTTAAATGGTAAATTTCATGCAGTTCTTAAGGAGGAAGGCAGATGTTCTTGTGGTTTAAGAGCAACATCTATGCAGTTAATGTCTTGATCTAGGTCTAAGTTAACTTGGATTCTAAGGCAGCTCAAACTTTTCCATGTGTTGTATAAAGAGCTTGGGCAGCTAATACCCCTATTTCATGGCCCCTATTTAAAATTATATTTGATACCCACTAACTGGTTTATCTTTAAAATACTCAATATCAATCATGTAACATATTTTTCAAAAGGCACATCATAGAGTATGCTGGCAGCATCACAGAAGCATGCAGGTATAATCTTCCAGCACTAAAAGCACTATAATTCTGATTTTATTTCTGATAAAAATATAGAGTCAATTGATTTTAAAATATTTTTTAATAAGTTTGCATTAGTTAACATTAATAAAATATTTATTAATGACGTCAATGACCATCAGCCGCATTATTGTGCTTGGGACCTGTAAAACAATAAGTTGCCTGTAACTATCCAGGACATCTCACTTCACTTGCCTTTTTATAGAACTAACTTTGTTCTTGGCAAGTGTTCTAAAACTTCAGCTGAAACCTATTTAGATCCAATAATTTTCAAGTCTGATTGTATTAGTTGATATTTTAAATCCTTCAAGCTGCTGTGAGTATGGAACATATGTTGTCATTCTAAAGAATATAGTTTCAAAGGTACAGAGCATTTGTACAGCGGCTTGATTATTGCTTTTAGCAGTCAACGGTTGTCACATTTCTCTAAAAACAGGAATTATTTAATTAGAGTAAGCACACATTTTGAACAGCTGGAATTTCCCACAGATCCAACAGATGAAGAGCCAAATGCAAGAGGAAACAGCAGCTAATCTATAATATTGTATAGTGAAACAAACAAAAAAAAACCCACCCTGTTTTAATTACCTAAATTTTATTTAAAAGAAGAAGTTGAGATTTCCTTTATTCTCTTTAGTAATGTAATGAATCCTAGGAGAAAGTAAAAAAACAAAAAAACAAAAAAAACCCAAAACAAAACAAACAAACAAACAAAAACAACCCAAAAACAAACAAACAAAAAAAAAAGCTTTTCTATTTGAAAGTGAACACCGCCCTCTTCTGGGACTTTCTGTGAAATGCATGACAAGTACGATTCTGGACATAGTGTGTGAAGCACTGTTTAGTTCTCTATGCACATATTTAGGAAAGCTGTCCATTAATTTTCTTAAATATACTGTGTTATTAGCTTGAGGAAGTAACGAATAATATTTTTTGCCTACTTATTCTTGATGTTTTTTACTTTCCAAGGACCTAATTTTCTTTGTCACAGATCTAGTCGAAAACTGAAAAAGCAAGGCAAAAAGGGACATGTTTTTAGGATTAATCAGTTATTGGTGACACATTTTTAGCATATTTCAAAGTCCTATCCTTTTCATCTTTTAAATTATTACAAAATCTCTAAGACCATATGGAAAGTCATTATCTCATTATCAGACTGCTACATGTACTGTGTTAAATGGTTGGCCAATTTTTATGAATTATTAATAAACACAGTAATTTAGCTGCAAGAAAGTTCATTAATGTCTAAAGAATTAACAATTACAATCTGGCAACCAGTCTTTTTGTCTCTATGGAACACGTATTCCCAAATTGTACCTAGTGACAGCAGGTACATTTTTCAAATCTTAGATGTTTATTTCTAGTATGGCACACATCAAGTATAAACTGGTTCTTAAGCTTGTCAGCAAGTGCCACAGACAATAATAATATGCAATTACTGATGTTGCTGCCAATCACATCATTGCAGATAACAGTACCACATTATGGGAAACGACTTGTATGTTAAAATGACTAAGGGCACAGACTTTGCCTAGACTGTTCGTATTGACAATTGTAATTTATCGGAGTAGCATCTAGCAGTGAAACTTGCATGATTTATGAGAAGTAATTGTTAACACTTCTCAAACATATCTCAGTTCTTTTTGTATTAAATACTACAGAATCTGTCATGAATACAGGAAGTGCAATTATATCTACCTCAAAATATTCCTACTTACGTGTATGTACACAAATATATGTATTTGTTTATGTGCAGACACACACAAAATGCAGTCTGGAAGAAACTATTTTGTGTGTGTATAGATTTATGAAAATGATGAGCGTCAAGGAAAGGTTTTTTTTCACACATAGAGGATTTACTGAACATATATGCATAGCGGATTTATCTTTTAAATAAAATAACATATGGTCTGTGGACAATGAAAGTGCTTATGTTCATTTGTTTCATTCTTTTATCAAAAGTAATCATTTTTTTTAGCTGGATGTGTTCAAGGAAAAGCTGAATGTGGTGCTTAATGCCATGGCCTAACCAATGTGGTGGTGTTAAGTCATAGACTGGACTTGATGATTGATGGTTTTTTGGTTTTTTTCACCTGAGGTGATGTGAAAAGACAAATAATATAAAATAAACAATCTTAATACAGTGGCTCAGCTCTAAATCCTCTATAATAGTAACTAAATGCAACATGACTCACTTGCAAGAAAACCCTGGGCCTTTTAAGACCAATAGTTTTCCAATTACCATGATAAAGCACAGTATGCTTTTTTGTTTGTTGTCAATTGCTCAAAATAAATAAATAAATAAATAAATCCTGGTTTGCTCTTATCTGCATAGTTGAGGTCTAAGTTGTTTTAAAGTGTTAGATAGCTGCATTTTTTTTCAGTCTTCCCTCTTTATCTTTGAACCAATATGACTATTATGAGAAATGAAGGCTATAAATACCTAAATTTTACATTCTCTCACATTTCTTGATGAGTTGGTTTCTTTCTTCCCATCCTAAATTATATGCAGTAAATATATAAATACCAGTGAATGGGTTTTCAGCATACTGAAACACAACTCTACTTCCATGCACATTTCTGTGCAGAACAAAGAAAGGACTTCAGAGCAGTTATGGTTGTCATTTGTAGTAATCTAATCTTTTCTTACACATGAAGCACCATTATCTGTAGGACAAAACCTGATTTTTCTTAATCAAGGTTGACATTGAAAGTTTTATAAAGAAAACACAACAAAAGAAAATCAATAACAGAATGGCTTTATTTGAGAGACATAAGGTAAGAATGATGCATTTTCCTTTAGAAATACAAAAACTGAGGGTTTTTTCTGTGGCACGGTGAATTGCATTCTGGCCAGCTATGTGCACCTAAACATTTTCCTTCTTCTTCCTTCTAATAGCTTAAATTTGAAAATTGTGTGTGTGTCTATTTTTACATATGACTTATGTATACACTCCAAATACATTCCCTTCATTCTGTCATTTTGGTTCTTTAGTTCTGTTATTGGAGATTATTCCAGTGACTTCACACATATGATGTCTTCAGTGGAAATCTCTAGCACTTTTTGAAAACAGAATCCAACCATGCTCCAAGTTAAATGGAACCTATATATCTGCATTAGCATGGTACTAAGCTTGAACTGGGAATTAGAAAGACTTGTCAGCTTTGACTTAATGCTGCAGTGTTACTAAAACCTAAGTCACCTTTGGCATAGGCAGATCTCACTTGGAACTTACTGCGAAAGATTGTGTAAATATACCATTTAATTTTTATACTGCCACTAAAATACATGTAGTAATACTGCAGGGTTTATACTTTTGAATTGTATATTCATAGTTATTATACATTCATGTAACCAAAATCTCATCTGAACATCTGAGTGATATTGAAGTTGCATGTAAATTATCATGATGTTGTATTTCTCAGTTTTCTTTTCAGGGAATCTGAGTAACATGGAATGGTAAGAACCTAGTGTACAGCTTGTTTCTCCCTGAACTGGAGCTGTGACTCAGGCTGAGACAAGCACTATGCTTAGGATCTCAAAAACACTCAAAGGTTTATTAACATAAAAATAGACATAGTGACCCTATCTGTTTGGTGAACAGATTATTAGTTTTTAATAATGTAAATAATTGATGAAATTATACTAACATTTAATTTATTCCTTCTTGAAGAATGACCAGCTTTCCTGGGCTTCTTTGCCATGCAGGAATATCTCCCAAGGCACACTTTCAACCATGCCCCAGGACAGGCCAAAATATGCCCTCTGGAAGTCATAGAATCATAGAAACCTTGGAAAAGAGTTGGAAAAGACCCTTGGGGTCATTGAGTCCAACTGTCATCCCTGCTCTACAAAGTTCTCCCCTAAACCATATCCACCAGTACCACGTCCACATGACCCTTAAACATACTCAGGGATAGTGACTCCACCACCTCCCTGGGCAGCCTATTCCAGTATCTGACCACTCTTTTAATGATTATTTTTTTTCCTAATGCCCAGTCTAAACTTACCCTGTTGTAGCTTGAAGCCATCCCCTCTTGTTCTGTGGTTAATTAAATGTGAGAAGAGACCAGAACCAAGCTCTCTACAATGTTCTTTCAGGCAGTTGTAGAGACTGATGAGGTCTCCCCTCAGTCTCCCCCTCCTCAAACTAAACATTCTCAGCTCCTTCAAGCATTCTTCGTAGGTGAAGCAAGATTCTAGATTGATATTTTCCATGTGGTTGAAACTATTGAGATAAAAACATAATTACTATAGTTTCAGAGTTCAAGGTTATGTTTAAATCACGCCAGATTAAAAACATGTTGAGTATACTCTATTACATATTCTACATTGGAAAAAACCTGACAAGATAGAGTATTTTAAGTAATTTGTAATTGAAAGAATGAATTTTGGCTACTTTAGAATGAACTTGAATGAAAACTGATAGTTCTTTATCATATTTAAAATTATATATTGTTTTATATAAACCACTGGCATCTCCATATTGTCTTGGTTTAAGCCAAGATGAAACCAGTATTTATTTATTTGTTTGTTTGTTTGTTTGTTTGCCTTCAGTGAATTCTGCTCTAAGCAGTGCAGGAGAAGAGGACTAGATGGACAGCAAAAGTGACCAGAGATATTCCATACATATATATACACATATAAGACTTGATATAAAGTCAGGGATCATGGAAGGGTCTATCCATCACCATCGATCCCTAGGCTCATGAATTTCTGACCCTCATAACTCTGCCCTCAGTTCCTATCTGATCTGCTGCTATCTCTGGCAGTGATCCATGATGTTTTGGGACTGCTCACAACTAAGAAGAGTGCCATAGGAGTTGCTGTGGATGAGGGGAGGTGATAGAGGTTTTGTATATTCCTGAAAATATTTGTATATAATTGTACATATTTTATTTTATCATTAGCATTTAGTTAAAGCTTTCTAGTTTAGTTTTCAATCCAGAAAGTCTCTCTCCTTGTTTTCTCTCTCCTTCCCTACATGGGTGGAAAGGAGAGGGGATCAAGAGCATTATTGTAGCTGGTTTAATTGCCAATCCTGAATTAAACTGTGATGCATATACAATAAAAAGGATCATGAAAGAATATTAGAAATGTACAGTTTGAATTCCCAGAACATGTTAAGAAAAAAACGCCATCATATGGCCCAAGTAACCACCTGGGCTCCCAGAAGACAGACACATAAATTTGAAGACAAGAAGACAAGAGACATAAATAACATTTTAAAAAGTGGAGCTTACTGCTAAATGTGTCAATAATATATTTCAATATTGGAAATAATTTGCCTTCCCTTCTTATTATTTTTCCATATTTTATTCAAGCTTGATCTTCATAGATTAACCAAGGAGAAAATGTACTTTATTAGTCAGTAAAAATGCAGTGGTAAGAAGGCAGAAAAGCAGGGAATAAAGGAGTGTAGTTGAGTCTGAGAAAAAGCAGTGAGTAGAAGGCACTATTTTGTTGTTTTATTGTGGGTCTTTTTAATGTCTATTTCTGACTGTCCTACTCTGTTTTAATTGGCAGTAAATTAAATTATTTTTACCCAAGTTTAATCTCTTTTGCCTGTGATGGTAATTGATCTCCCTGTATTCATCTCAACCCATAAACTGTTTTTCATCTTTTTTTTTTTTTTTTTTTTTTTTTTTTTTTTTTTTTTTTTATCCCCATCTTGTTGAAGAGAGAAAATGAGAACACCTGAGTGGGCATCTGGCAACCAGTGAAGGTCAACCCACTACAGTTATCTTAGAAGGAAAATATCTTCAGAAAAAAACCTAAAGAAAACTTTGGTATATGGGAGAAACCATGTTTTCTTACTGTATATTTGAAATCTTATTAAAATAGCAAGTCAAAAGATAAGATAAAATTTATTTAGAAGAGGATATGTTTTATTTTTACTTGAATGTTGGTCAGTAAATTATTTGTTAGTATTTTAAGATCAAAGTAGTTTTGAATCATATTACCTCAAAAAAAACTATCAGAGTAAGAATTTGATGTTTCATAATTTTTTACTTCCAATGCTTGTACAATTTTAAAGCTTTTTTTTCCTATTTTGTCACACTTGGATATACATATATAAAAATATTGCATTTCACAAATGTCCTGCTTTGAGCCAGGATGAAGCCACTTTTTTTTTCCTTCAGTAAGCTTTCTTTTAACTAATAGTACGGTGTTCCAGCTTGGAATAACAAACGCTGGAATGTTTTTTGTATTTGCTGAGACTCCAAGGTCATGTCTTTGGTCTACCAGCTCAGGTACTACCAGGAGATCTATGACCGTAGGAGGCTGAATTAGACAGACAGCAAAATTGGCCAGAGATACTCCATTCCGTGTATCTATGTAAGCTCAGAGGAAGGTCAGAGATCACAGAAGACAAGTTCCTTCCTGCTTCTTCTTCTCTTCTCTTCCATTCATGGCCAGCGTCCAGGGAGGACTCCATCCATCCATCACTGTCAACCCTTAGGCTCGAGCTCTCCTGACCCTCATAACTCTGCACTCTCTCCAGCAGCTCCAGGACTTTTTGGGACTGTTCACAGCTCAGGAGAGTGCTGTGGGAGTTGCTGGGGGTAAGGGTAAGCAAGAGGCCTCCCGAACACAGGCACATAGCTGAGCATATTTGTATATCATTGTATATATTTTCCTTTACAATTAGTGTTTAATTAAAGCTATGGAGTTTAGTTTTCAATCCAGTAAAACCTTTCTCTCATTCTCTCTCTCCTTCCCTACCTGGGTGGGAGGGGGAGAGGATCGAGAACATTGTTGTCAATCCTGAGTCAAACGGTGACAGCAAACCCTACTGAAAATAGCAGCATGACAAGTCAATTGAAAGGTGTTTTGCAGGAGAAAATTGAGTGCTTAAACCCCACCCCCCCACACTGAATATTGATAACCCTTCAGATCTAAGAGGCTTCTGCACAGCTTTACTAGCACTGAATTGCATTTGAGTTATCTCAAGAATTTTTTGGGACTATGAATGAGGGAAGGTATTATTCAGTTTGAGAAATTACATAGCAATCTGTCTTCAAAAGAGTTCCAGAACCTCTAAATCATATTTCTGATTTACTTTCAAAGAATACCACCCTGCAGTACATAAACTTTTGTAGATTATCTCAGCTGCACATTGATGAAATATGAACTGCATTTTACCATTCTTTTATTTTTCAGACAGCTTTTTTTCTCCTATGAATCACTGCTTGAAATCTTCTTGGCGCTTTGTGAAGATTTTCTTTCCTTCATGAACTCAAAGAATTCATTTATCCCAAGTTAATACTTCTCATGCTTTCTGCAATTCCTATTAAAAAACCCAAAAATAATAATAAAATAAAATAGATGAAGCAACGGTATCATATTGCATAAATAAGCATCATTACAGAATTTAAATAATTACCCAGGACATACCATAGCTTGCATTACATATATGGTGTATGATTCAGTGTGACACAGGATAGCCAGCTTCAAAAATACCATATTCTGTTCACTTTTATTAATAAATTTTAATACACATATCTGACACAGGCTGTGATTTATTCACTACATGGCTTTGATATGCAAAATTATGGAATAATATTTTACAGAGTAATGGAGAAATGTCACAGCTTGTTGAATGTAGATTGTTAGAGGAGTTGTACCTAGTATATATTCAGATTTTTAAAGCAGAGTTAAGTTACAATGTCTGAGCAACTTTTTAGAACAGAATCTGACAGTAACTTACAAACCTTTGATTTCAGTGGCTGTGTCCTGCCTGTTTAAGAATTATTTTCAGCTGAAGAAAATTTAACCGACACCCTCCTGGATCAACCAATTACTGTTGGTGTGGTATAAGCTGGCATAGTAACATCAGAGGATGATACAGTTCAAAGATTTTTTTTTATTATTTCCCCTTCCCCCCCAAAGAGAGTTTTCAGAGTACCGCTGTGGTGATCTCTTTGCAGCAATTAAAAGGCACACATTCTGGTTCCCTAAATCAATCTTTAAGACAGCTTTTAACATTTCTGAAAATCAAGTAATAATTTGAGAGTGAGTTTCTACCTAATTGGTTTCAAAATTCAGTATACTAAACTCACTGGTGAGCCTCCATGGGGTATTCTAGCTCTCCTCAGGCATTTCAGGCAAGTACTAAACCTGCAAGATGACTAGAGAAAATGAGTGCACAAGTGAGTAATGCACCCATTGTCTACAAGGCCTCGTTACTAGAGAGAAGAAAAACATTGAGGGATGGAAAAAAATTTGACAAACATCAAAATTACTAATGCACTTTTAAAACATTTTAGTTTTGACAAACTAACACTTCTAATTATTGCTTAATCATAAACATATATACTCAAGAGGAAATTAAAACATTTAACTAGATATCAGCAACAGCAACCATGGCCATTTTTGTACAATAGTATAACATTCAATGAAGCTCAGTTAACTTGAGGATCAGGCCCCAAAGCAGTGGGGAAAGTGTGTGTTTGAAACTCTGTGCACTTTTACTAAAGTTCTGGAATTCTGAAACAGAAGCAGGCTCATGATTTCTCATTTTTGCATAGTGGGTTTCATACCAGCTACTTCTATGTTATTCCATGGTCTACATCAGGTCATTGAGGGCACTGCCTAGCCTGGTTACTCCTGTCCAATACCCCTTCCCTGTGGATTCCCCCACTTTCCTCATGGCCTTGGACTCCATTTCAGCCAGATGGGGATATCAACCTCTACCCCAGAAATGCCACAGCAGAGCCCATTTCTGGCTTCTCACAGCCCTGCCCTGCCCAGCCGTGGGCAGGTCACAACCCAGGTAAGGCAACCCAGGATGATTCAGCTGGACCTCCTTGCTTTCTAAACTCCTTCTCAGAGATGAGTGTAGGTGCAGCTGGATCCAACCTTAGTCTCAGACCTGGCCCTTCCAGGGAGAGGAATTAAAATATTAGGTCCAAGGAAATGCTGGAACGTCCAATAACCCATGATCTGATTAAGGTGAAATGACATTCATGGTCTGTATTTAAATATTAGGTTTAATTAAAACTATAGAAAGAATACTGATACTTCAATTATCTCAGGTTGCATGATCATAAAAGCTGGATATTTAGATCACAAGAGTACGATCTGTTCAAGCTGCATGACCTGAAAGGTTAGGCCTTACATTCCTTAATGATTTGAGGAAAGAATAGAGAGAGAGAAAAAGAGAGGGAGAGAGAGAACAGAAGAAAAGTTAGAGAGACAGATAACAGAAAGTCACCAGTCCTGGACCCAGCTGTGGGCTGGCCGACAGGGGAGAGTTGGTGTCATTGAGGCTCCCAAAGCCCACCATTTCAGCCCCCTGTTTTATAGGCCTACGTTATTTGTTTCACAAGGGTGAGTAAGTGTGATTGAGACATAAGACTGAACAGCTGGAGTGGACTTTTGCCCCCTTCACTCCTGGAGTGTTGTTATCTCAGTCGTTGTACATGCAGGCTGCTTGCCATACGCAGGTCATCATCGGTTTTTCCATCCTCTGAGGCAGGTCTTTTGGGATGCAAGGGAGACAATGGGGTTTTGACACCACTTCTCGAAAGCGAGGATCCTGAGGGCTGGTCCCTCACAAGACACCAACAAGCTGGGGCTGCTCATGGGCCCATGTGGCAGCCCAGACTCAGTCAATATCCATTCCCATGGAGGTTCTTATGTCTGGGTCTAGAGCTGCCCTGGTGCCCTCTAGTTGCCCTGTTCCTGGCTGAGGTGGTGGTATGTGTTCTGGTTGCCAGACCCTGCCCTGATGGAACCATGGAGATTCTCTGAGACTTCCAGTATCACGGCCTTAGTATGCCCAGCCATGCTGTGCCCTGATTTTAACTTAGGACTACTAAAGTACAAACTAAAGTTTCTTTATTTGTACTTTTCATTTGCCATGTGAGATCTGATACATACAAAAATACTACAGTCAAGAAGAGAAAATGGTTATGTTGAAGCCACCAGCTTTGACAGTTGACATTGAGTATCTAATTAAAATAAGTGATAGACATTGAAACTATTAAACACAAAGAGAATATTGCACTCAGTTTCAGTTTTCGTAACTTAAACCTGAATATATGGTATTTTATTGGATGCTACAGCCGTTTCCCAGTACTCACACATCTTTACTAAATCTAATTATTTGAATGAAATTTGATTTAACTTTGTTTCATGAACATCCTTGGCTTCTTTCTTTTGATGTTTGAGGTTTCATTTGGCTCATGTCTTAATTTTTTTCACAGATGAGATCAGAATCAAACTTTAAAATATAATCATGTCTGTGGAAAATAAATCACTAAAAAGGTTTCACAGAAGTATAAGGAGTATTGATATAATTCTGTGAAACCTGATAATGCCAAACTGCAGCCACAAATGAATGCAGATATTTTATACATATATACACACACACATGTATATACACATATACAGACACACACACACAAATATATATGTGTGTGTGTGTGTGTTAAATACTAGGCTCAATTTCCTGAACAGATGCTAATGAATATTTCTTCAAGTTTGTTGCAAAAGCAAGTAGGTTTATTTCCTTTTCTGTTAGAAAACACTGATCAAATTTGAACCTTAAACATTTGTGGTACTTAATTTTAAACTGCAGAAGTCTGAAAACTGGATCAATCTCTATAGCCCATTCAGAGTTTTATCACACCACAGTATTTATCTCGGGGGAATTAGAAAAGATAGATAGCAGTTGACTTTTAAGTGATGTTTAATCACATCCATGGGAAAGAGCTGGTTTAATGGATAACATACCATTCTCTGTGGCACAATGTTCTTCTAGAAAATGAGTGTTCTAACAATTTTTGCTCATCTCAGAACTATTTTCTTAACATGCAGTCTAAAAAGCAAGGGAATTATATTCTGCAGATAAAGACATTGCTTGCATGTAGACAATAATAAAATACTCTATGGTACTTTATTCTATTCAGGTTTAATGCTCTCCAACTGCAATTCAATGCAGTACAATGGGAGTTCTTAGAATAAGAATTGCTCCTAAATATCTAAAATTCATACAGTTTCCATCATTATGAAACTCAAATAAGTATAAAAATTTTGGGAAGAAGGAAAGAAAGGTTACCACTCATAGAAGGTGTTTGAATGCAATAAGCATGATCATCTTGCTCAAATTTTTCCCAAAAATTTTACTGTTACTATAGGGAACATTACTTTTAAACTGTGTACTTTAAATATAGAAATTAATATATATTTTTGAGTATTCCAAAATTCTGCAAAATGCTGATAGAAACAGCTAAAAATAAAAGATAGGGAGCAAGTACTACAGTTTGTTCTTTATGGATTTAGGTGAAGGTAAAAAATAACATTTCTGTTTTTCAGACTTTAAAAGAAATCACAAAATAAAAGTTACTGCTAAAATATAAAATCAGTAGTGCAGGAGAAATTCCGGATGCTTCAGCTGCTTCCTATCCCTTCAAACCATACATTAACAGATACTTCATTTTCCCCTCAATTTAAAATCAGTGCTGTGTCTCTACTATTAATTTGAATGTGCCATTAACAATGCTTGAAAATAAGTGTATCCCCTAGCTTTTGTATTCTTCATGTCTTCTGTTAACCTACGTGTTAACCCAGACTGAAAGCAAAGCACCACATACCTGCTCACTCACTCCTCCTGTGTCCAGAGGGAGAAGGGAGAAAACAGGAAAATAAAAAGAAAGAAAACTGATGAATTCAAGCTAAAGTTAGATTATTAAGTAATTGCAAAAGGAAGAAAGAAAAAGAAACAGAAGGAGAAGAAACTCCACACACAACAAAACCAAGTTCAACAAAGTGAGCAGAGGCAATTGTTCACAACTTCAGCAAGAAGACTGATACCCAGTTTCCAAGCAATGGCTACCTTCCCACCTACCCCATCCCTTGAATTTTTATTGCTGAGCGTGGTTCTGTATGTCATGAAATATCCCTTTTGTCAATCTGGTTCAGCTGTTTCAGCTGTCTCCTCACCCAGCTTCTTGCCCAGTGCCACCATTTGACTCGGGATTGACAACAATGCTCTCGATCCCCTCTGCCTCCCACCCAGGTAGGGAAGGAGAGAGAGAAAAAGAGAGAGACTTAGCTGGAATGAAAACTAAACTACATGACTTTAATTAAACACTAATGATATAAGAAAATATATACAGTAATATACAAATATGTTCAGATATGTGCAAAAACCTCTCGCCTTCTCCCATCCCCAGAACTCCCACAGCACTCCCTGAGCTGGAACAGTCCCAAAAAATTCTTGACTGCTGCTGGAGAAGAGCAGAGAGTGATGAGGGTCAGGAAAGCTCGAGCCTAAAGGTCAACAGTGACGGATGGACAGTCCTCCCCGGACACCAGCCATGGACAGAAGAGAGGGGGAGAAGAAGCAGGAAGGAAGTTGTCTTCTGTGATCTCCGACCTTCCTCTGAGCTTATGTAGATATATGGAGTGGAATATCTCTGGCCAGTTTTGCTGTCTGTCTAACGCAGCCTCCTATGAGGGGGTCATAGATCTTCCCATAGTGTCTGAGCCAGAAGAGTAAAAGTGTGACCTTGAAGACCTGGCAGTTACAAAAACATTCTGTTTTTATTACTCTTAGAACACACTGTGACTAGTTAAAAGAAAGCTTGCTGAAGAAAAAAAAAAAAAATCAGTAAAAGAAAAATTGGCTTCACCTTGGCTCAAACCAGGACACTAGGCTAGTTTTAGCCTAATCTCTGTGGAGCACAAGGTTGGAAAAAGGAAGAGTTCTAGGCTGCACAAGCACTCTTCAATAACAGCCAAAACATTGGTGTCTTACTAATACTCTTTTAGTTACAAGTCTGAAACACAGCATCATATGGTCTGCTATGAAAGAAATTTACTCTCTCAAACAGAGAGAAAGTTTGAAGGTTGGTTATTCAAACTCTTATGTGTTGAAAATATATGGTATTGTATATTGGCAACAGTGTTGCAGCAAATGAGATTAGTTGTTACTTCATAGCTGGAGTTATTTGACTTAAAATTACATTATTTAAATTATCAAAATCAGCTTGTCAACCTGATAGTGACAGTAATAGCTTTATTATTTGCTTACCTTTGGTATTTCTAAATTTGTAATTCTAATAAAAATGGGGATAATTTATGGCTGCTTTTTTTTTTTTTTCAATTTAGATTGCAATCAGAATTAACAAAAAAAACAACAACAAACAAACAAACAAAAAAAAAGATTTACCTGATGTAACAGTTGATTTGGCTTATTCTAGAGCCTGTGTAGTGCTCCTGTGTTGAATTCATTACAGCAATCCAACAGTAGACAAAAAGCTCCAAATATTGCCCCTGCACTGCAAAATTAAAAAAAAATAAACCCTATTTTTAAAAAGAGATCCTACATTCTGGAGATTGCTCTCTAACAAAATTAAGACACATCAAAACAGTTCTTTAAAATCATTGACATCATACATGTACTGTAGGTATTCAGGGGAAATGCCAAAACTAACCAACCAAACAAAATCCCTGGTTACTTTGGATTGCCTGTCTGAGGCATGAAGGTGCCTGTGTTTTTTACTGAATTGTACACTGATTTGTGTCTCCTGATTAGTAAATATTTTTCCCTGTATTATGTTTTCCTATAATACATACAATGCCCTCATGAAAGTGGTACTACTTTTACAGAAGAAGAGAAACACTGTAAAGAATGGCTTTTGCATCTGTATGACATTCTTAAAGTCCCAACTGGATATCCATAAGGATTCACAAGTTTTTGTTTTTTACTAATTATATAATATGGTAGATAGCTCAGACTTTTGAAATATCTTCTTTTCTTCTGACATGTCTGTCCAGAAGATTTTACATTATTCAAATGCAAGTACTGGGCTAGTATGCCAATCTTCTAGATACTTCAAATGCAAGAGAAATATTTCTGCAGGCTCACTAATTTCATTTTAGCCTCCTACAGTGTGAGTACATGATACAAACTGCTCGTCCTTTCACTGAATACACTTAATGGAAGGAGACAATCTTAATGACTTTTTGACAGATAGAATGACTGTTCTTCCATTTGTAAAATAATGACCAAAGACAAGTAGAAGACATTTTCCATAATTTCAGATGGATTTAGAGGACTAAAGTATGGATGGTTTAATCTACAGAAAATCAATACTATTTTTAAGCTCCATTAGATTGCTAAACCTAGGATAACAAAATGTTTTAAAATTTAGATAAATATGTAAATTTGATCCACTTTTACCTGGAGTAATGAATTGCAGGTGTATCTATTATAAATATTTAGCTTAGGCTTATGCTATGGACATTAACTTGATGAACCTTCTGGCCTACCAAATTAGTGTTTGACATTACTTGCAAATCAGCAAAGAAAAAAAAAAAAGAAACAAGCTCATGAAAGTTCTTTCCTTCCTCTGTTCCTCTCTTCCTCCCTCTCTTCTTTCTCCATCCCTCTGTCCCTTACTCCAACCCTCCTTCTTTTCCTCCATCGTTTCCTTTTCAGCTTTTCATGATTTTATGCCTGACTTATTCCAGTTTGTTTCCCATTTGATCTTGAATTACATTTCCTCCTGATATTCTCTCTCCAAATATATGTTTGGACACTTCTCATCAATCATGAGAACAAAAGTAGTTCAGACACTGCGAACAAGAATCATTATATGTTAATTACCATGTCCTGGGTGATAAACAACATTGAATTGATGGGCCTTTCTAATTCATTCCATTGCAAAATCAAAGAGTGTTAGTATCTGTTGGAAAGGTATTTCAAATTAATAGGTTAAATTCAAATCCAAACAGACTTCGTACTCTAACACACATATTTATGTCCACCAGCGCCCCCCACTCCTCCTCCTTTCCCTGAGCTTTTATTGCTGAGCATGATGTCTTTGATCAGCTGAGGTCAGACATCCCCTCCCAACCTAACCCCAGCCTACTTATTTCTGGCAATAGGTGTGCGTTCACATTGTGAAAGCACCATTCAGCAACAGGTAAAACATGGGGTTAGCCACAAATGCAAATCACAGCACCATAAAGGCTACTATGAAGATCATCAACTCCACCCCAGCCAGACACAGTACAATTACAGTGCTAAGAACCTAATTGTTAATGTCCTAAAACTGCTTGTTACCACACTTTAAGCCTTGCAGATAAACCTAGCACCATGATACAAAATGCATCTTAAGGTGAGCTCTGGTTGACTCCTTTCCAGGATTTGGGTCTGAGAGGTATCCCTGGAAAGATCGTATCAACTACCAAAGTAAGGGCCATATCCTCTGTTAACAGTATGCAAAATTAAAGTCTTGGATTTTTCAAAGTGTAGATTGTGGATTTTTATTATATTTGTTAGTTTCACATGGGGGTCAAGTAAGTTTTTCACTGGTATATTTTACTGTCTGTGCTGGGTTGACTTTGGCTCGCTACAAAGCCACTCTCTCACTCTCCCTACATTACCAGGACAGGGAGAGAAAAGATGACAAAAAGCTTATGGGTCAAGACCAGGAGAGGGAAATAGTTTACTAATTATCATTACATGCAAAAGAGATTCAACTTGGGGCAATTAATTTAACTGACTGACAAACATAGTAAGATAATGAGAAGTAAGAAAAAAATCTTAAAACATCTTCGTCCCACTCCCACTGCCTCAGCATGGACTCATCATCATAGGCTCACAGGTCCTGCTACAAGCCACCTGCACTGGTGTTGAGTTCTCCACAGGGTATCTACCTACTCAGTCATGGCCTTTTCCAGGGGCTGTTACGGAATTTACAGAATCACAGAAACCTGGAATCCTAGGGGTTGGAAGGGACCTTGAAAGATCATCTAGTCCAACGCACCTGCCAGAGCAGGGTCACTTAGATTACATCACACAGGAACACGTCCAGGCGGGTTTTGAATGTCTCCAGTGAAGGAGACTCTACAACCTCTCTGGGCAGCCTGTCCCAATGCTCTGTCACTCTCACAGTAAAGAAGTTTTTTCTGATATTCACATTGAATGTCCTATGATTGAGATTGCACCCATTACCCCTTGTCCTGTTACTGGTCATCACTGAAAACCACTTAACTTCATCTTCCTGACACTCATCCTTTACATATTTGTAAACATTGATGAGGTCATCCCTCATTCTCCTCTTCTCCAAGCTAAAGAGACCCATCTCCCTCAGCCTTTCTTCATAAGGGAGATGTTCCACTCCCTTAATCATCTGCTCTAGAGCCTGTGGTACTCTCCTCCCCTGCTTCTTCACTGACCTTTATATCTGCAGGGCTGTTTTACATTTTTTCACTCCTCTCTCCCAGTTGTTACACAATCGTTTTTCATCCCTTCTTAACTACATAATTAAAGACGCACTATTACCATTGCTGATTGGTAAGTGGTGGGTCCACCTTGGAGCAGGGTGGAACTGGCTTTGTCCAACATGGAGGCAGCTTCTGGTGTCTTCTCACAGAAGGCACCCCTGTAGCACCAATCCGTACACCTGATACAAAAACTTTGCAATGCAGATGCAAGGGTTCTGGTAATGATTCTCAGTTTAAGTGCAAAAAAACCCCAACAAGATTCGAAGTTTAAAATATTTTAAAACACTGAATGAAATTTCATATTCAGTCATGCTGAAATTCTATGTTCTCTCCAGATGTCCTAATTTCCTTTTTTATCATATAGAAAACAACAGCAATGAAAAATTGTGCCTCATTTGGGCCTTCCAGACCCAGTCATTGACCCACTGATCATTTGAGCAGCAGCCAGAAGGACCTGGGGGTACTGGTTGATGGCCGACTGAACATGAGCCAGCAGTGTGCCCAAGTGGCCAGGAAGGCCAACCACATCCTGGCCTGCATTAGGAATAGTGTGGTCAGCAGGAGTAGAAAGGTAATCGTGCCCCTGTACTTGACACTGGTGAGGCCACACCTTGAGTACTGTGTCCAGTTCTGCGTCCCTCACTTCAGGAAGGATGTAGAGCTGCTGGAGCAAGTCCAGAGAAGAGCTACCAAGCTGGTGAAAGATCTGGAGAATAAGCCCTATGAGAAGAGGCTGAGGGAACAGGGATTGTTTAGTTTAGAGAAGAGAAGGCTGAGGGGAGGTGTTATTGCTCTCTACAACTACTTGAAAGGAGGTTGTAGGGAGGCAGGAGTTGGGACAATTCTGTCCAGGGTTAGGACTATAACATTAAAGGTCAAGGTTTAAGGGTCTAGGCATAAGTGTCTAGGTTAAATGGTCCAGGGTTAAGGGTCTAGGATAAGGGTCTACTGTTACAGGTCTGTAGTTAAGTGTCAAGTGTAAATTATCTAGCTGATGTGGTGGTGTTAGGTCATAGGTTGGACTTGATGATTTCAGAGGTTTTTTCCAGCCTTGGCAATTCTGTGATTTATCATAGCCATTTTTCTCTTATGAATTTCAAAATGGATGTTATTAGAAAGCAAGAAAAAACCAACAACCAACTAACCAACCAACCAAACAAAAACTACAACCAAAACCATCCACGGATAATTAGTTGACAGCATCAATTATAACTGAAATCTTTTGCATATAGGCTATAAATTCCACCCATAAAGGAAAAAAAGCCATAAAGCAAAAATCAAATATCATTCTCTTTTGACATGTGATTGGGATAGTATAGAATCATTTAGGTCGGAAAAGACATGTAGGTCCAACTTTTCTTAGTAGTTGTACAAAAACATTTTTTGTTTTAGTGCAGAATCTGTTTTCAGCTGAAAACTCCGCTGCTGGTTTTTGCTGTAGAAATAACGTTCTACAGATCAGTAACCCATAAATATACTTCAGACCTGAAACTTAAAGCCTAATGTGACTGATCGGTTTAAGATTTGAATATAAAACAGAGGAAGTAATATCTGACTCACTACATCGTATAAGGTATAACAGAGGGCTATATTAATCTTAGAGATGGATGAAACTTGGAAAATCTGCCTGCAAAGCGAACTCACCAGCATATATAATGTGCTCTCAAAGACTGCTAGCTCAGCAGGATGATCCTAATTTATTTATTTCAGTGAGAGAACATGAAAAATAGTGTTTATCTCCAACTAGCTTATGGCTTTATACTTTGTTTGGGAATGTACAACTGTAGTTCTTACTTTTTTTTGTAATACAACTGAGATGAAGGCTGCTACCTTTTGCTTAATATTTCATCTGTTCTATTAACTTCACAGTCTTCAATAATTTCTTTCTCTCTGTCTTTCTCTTTATTGGTTATTGCATAACCATTTTCAACTTTTATGTTTTTCAACTACTTTCATCCATAGGCTCTTTTATTCATGGCAATCTCTTCTTAACCTTGTCTGTTAAACCTCAAAGCACTTCAGTTTTCAAAAATTTCTTAAGAAGATTCTGAGCTTAATTTTCATTACTTGAGGAGTCTTAAGTTGAACAGATCTAAAGGAATTATTCTAAAACTATAAATAGACAAATAAAAGAATTCTGACATTGATCACATAAAGTTTGTGTCTTTTCTTTGTTACACCTTATTTTTCCTAACTGGACTTTATTTATCTACTTTAGCTTTGGGAAAAAACATTATCCTTTCCTAAGACTGTAATTCTATGAAGAAACTAAATAGCCTTGCAGAGTAATGGTGCTACATTCTATAGCATTGATTGTCACTCTGGTATTTCTGCTACCTAAAAAAATAATAAATTACACAGAACAAGCAAAATTAAAACACATTTTAAAGTAAGAAGATAATTATTTGTTTCCTTGCTTGTATCATTTTTGGAGATCAGAAAGATTAGAATACATTTTAAAGGAACAACTATTATCTACTTTCATTTTTCAAAATATAACACCTGTCAAGAGTGATATCAGAAGTGTTATTAAGCTTAGTGTCAATGCTCTTTTATGGTTTCAGTTCAGTTCAAGCATTTCTCATCCTTGACCTTAATGTAAAATGATCTTTTCTATATTATGGTAATATTAGTTTTTACTTTATTTTATTTTCTCTTTTTCAGTCTTCCCATTTTCTTTCCTTTCCATAGCTACCTTAATTTTTAGCAAGTGCCTTCACTGTATTGACCTACTCGTTAACACATAATATTCAGAAAGAATTAATAAAAATGTTGTTGATGTATAATGTCATTCTTCTTTCACTGCAGATTTCCTAAAAACAGTCTCTTCCAGATCTCACACTTCCTCTAGCTTACTGTTATGCTCTGTAGTGTCTATATCCTTACAGAAATCTGAGCTGGTGTTTGCTCTGTAATTCTGTGAAATTTTATTATTGTAATCAGGAAGAGAAAAAACGTACTTGTACAAATGAATTATGAAACATTCTCATAAAGATCTTGTCATAATTTCAGACTTCATTAGCAAGAAATACTTGATAAACAATCTTATTTCCTTGCTAGCAACAATATGTGCCCTTTGTTTGTGTTGACACTTATAAGGCATAAGACTGATTCAGTTTGTCAATGATGAATGGAAATGTGCTCACTTACCCTTTTACCATAATGAGCACAAAGGAATTGGTGAAAGCAAGAAAGAGGAACTTTCAGTGAACTGCCAGCTCAACAGTACTGGATTACTGTAGGTTCGGATAAAGGGCTTTAAAGTATATTACTTTGTATTCCATGAATTGGCAATAAAGCTAATTCAATATAGCTGGAAATATTTTAGATCAATGTTACTCAAATCTATCAACTCTCTTTTCTGCTTCAAACAAACAGCAATTCTAGTGATCTGCCATTTTTTATATAGATTGAATTACCCATGTTAATTATGCATTTGGATAGATAATTAAATCAGAAGATTATTTTTTTCATAATATTTGAGACAAAGAAAACTATTTAGACTGCTATATATTTAAATTCCAGACTGAACTGAGATCTCATTTGATTGATAAGAACTTTAATCCAGAGCTATTTTCAACTTGAAGAAAAAAATTGAAATATTGGCTAACAATATTTTAACTTGGCTTCCATTTTCCTGTATCACAAGTTACAGTACACAAAATATGCTTGTTGGTCTTTTATCACTGTTATATATGATATATATGAAATCTGTCTCCCTGTGTGTTAAACAAAGAGGGAAAGTTAGATTTTTGAATGTTATTACTTCCGAGTGTTTAAATTAATATGCACTACCATGTTTATTTCCTTTCAACAACAAGAGCATTTTGGATTAATACTGATTTCATGGAGCCTTTCCTTGATGTTGCTGACACACTTCTCATTTCTATTAAACTGTTTTGCATTACTTCAAAGTGCTGTTGATTTATGAGTCATAAATATGCAAAGTGCTAATTTGCTGTGTCCCTAACATGCCTCTTAACTTTCTAGTTTTGTGTTACTGTTGTGATTGTATTTTTTTGCATATAAATTCATTGGAAGATAACATTCTGCAGCTTAAAAATATTTTAATATAAACATTTTTTGGATCTAAGAACATTCTGTCTTCATCTCAGAAGTATTACTGTCTTGGTCATATTTGTAAATGCGATTCCTGTTATACTGCTAACTTCCTTCCAGTCATTCCCATAGTGACAAAACAATGTTACTCATATTAACACTCAAGTAACACTCACTATTTAATTTTCTTTTTATTTCCTTCGTTTGCAGAGAATTATTTTCTCATTAGTAATATGCCATTGCTATTAAAAAGAAAAAATAAATTAAAGAAATAACCCTTATGCTTAGCATCACAATACTTAAGGTGGCTGCAGTGTTCACACCTTTTAAGAGCAGAGCAAACAAGGAACTCAAAGCACATTGAGAATCAGTTCTCCCTTAAAATGGAAGAGAAATCAAGACAGTAAAATCAATGTTACTGATTTTAGCTAGAGAAGAGAGAAAAAACATGCTACGGACTCTCACATCAAAATACTTAACCTATCAGCATTGCTTATATTTCACCTTCATTATTAGAAAACTCACCTCCAAAACATTCCTCAATTGATCTTTCCTTTGTATTTTTATTCTTGGAAAACTTTTTTCTCCTCCTTATTCTTATTTTCAGTGCTGTGATATCCTTGTCTGATATTCAGGAACAATAAGGAAAAACAAAGTAGACAAAAGGTCATCAAAAAAAGAAGTGTGAAATGAAAGTTAAATCTTGTCTCTCTTCATAAAACCTTTTTAAGTGTACATGCTGATCTCTCAGTAATATGATTCCTTTCTGTTTTCCTCAATTAAAGAGGCAGAAAAGACTTATATTTATTGTGCTGTTATTTCTTCTTCTACTGAGATTTTGCAACAATCAAACTTAAAAACTGGAAATGACTGTAAAATATATTATGCTACTAAGGAAAACCAGGAATGTTCACCTTTTCTCTAAAAAAATCCACATTCTTACTTGTGAACAGACAAAACAAACAAACAAATAAATAAATAACAAGGGCTGATGTCAGCCATAATGGCAGCCATGTTTCCTTGACGGAAAGTACCTGTGAGTTTTCACAATAATTACACTCTAAGGAAGATTTTCTCCTTCCAAGGAGTGTAACAGATATTAGCAACAATGTATTTCCCAATGCTAGTAAAAGTTGATAGACACGCTGAGACAGAAAGAAAGAAAAGAATCAGAGATGTTAAGACAGAAATTTCAGATATTTCTTGATTAAAAAGAAGTCTGAATACTTACTTACAGAAAAATTACAAACCTTTTAGTCCAAAGAAAGCAACAACAACAAACTTCACATGAAATATTTGTCTAGTCTGGTAATATTTTAATTAATGCAAATAAATTAATAATTTTAATATAAATTCCAATCAAAGTCACAAAAACCTCAGAATGCATTTTCTTCCAAGATTTTCACTGGACTGGTTCTTCACTTAAGTCTTGTTATTCTGCAAAACATTATTAAGCCGTAAGACTCTGCTTTGTGGGCAAAAAAAATGTGTATAGCAGTCAGAAAATCACCATTTCTAAACCCACCTGGACGTGTTCCTGTGTGATGTGCTCTAGGTGATCCTGCTCTGGCAGGGTGGTTAGGCTAGATGATCTTTCGAGGTCCCTTCCAACCCCTAGGATTCTGTGATTCTATGATTCCCAGTTCAGGGAAGTGCCCCACGTTGGGCACCAATAAATTGTTGTCACCGTTTGACTCAGGTCTGACAACAATGCTCTCGATCCCCTCCCCCTCCCACCCAGGTAGGGAAGGAGAGAGAGGAAAAAGAGAGAGACTTGGCTGGATTGAAAACTAAACTACACAGCTTTAATTAAAACACTAATGAATGATACAAGAAAATATATACAATTATATACAGAGATGTTCAGATACGGGGAAAAGCCTCTTGCCTCCCCCCACCCCAGCAACTCCCACAGCACTTCCCTGAACTGGGAAGAGTCCCGAGGAATCCTGGAGCTGCTGCTGGAGAAGAGCAGAGAGTTGTGGGGGTCAGGAGATCTCGAGCCTAAGGGTCGACGGTGATGGATGAACTGAGTCCTCCCTGGACACCGGCCATGGACGGAAGAGAAGGGAAGAAGAAGGAGGAAGGAAGTTGTCTTCTGTGATGTCTGACCTTCCTTTGAGCTTACGTAGATATATGGAATGGAATATCTTTGGCCAATTTTGCTGTCTGTCTAACTCAGCCTCCTACGGGGGGGG
>NW_009954222.1:8883862-8887426 GCF_000747805.2 Chaetura pelagica | reverse complement strand
AAAAGGAAAATTGGCTTCATCCTGGCTCAAACCAGGACACCAGAGCAGAGTAGAGGAGCAGAATCACCTCCCTGGCCCTGCTGTCCACACTTATTTTGATGCAGCCCAGGATGCAGTTGCTCTCTGGGCTGCAAGCACACACTGGTGGCTCATGTCGAGTTTCTCATCTACTACCACCCCCAGGTCCTTCTCCTCAGGACTGCTCTCTAGCAATTATTTCCCCAGCCTGTATTTGTGCCTGAGGTTGTGTCAACCCAGGTGCAGGACCTTGCACTTGGCCTTGTAGAATTTCACAAGGTTGGCACTGGCCCACCTCTCCAGCCTTTCAAGGTCCCTCTGGATGGTGTCCCTTCCCTCTTGGATGTCAACCACACTACACAGCTTGGTAAGTTAACTGCTTATGCAGTTTAACGTTAGCTCTCTAAAAGTTAACACTTTCTTTTTTTTTTGTTATGAAGGGAATTTGATCAATTAGACTGGGCTAGACATATATCTATATATCATATACCTGTTTTCTATGTAAGACTTACTCCACTACAGTAATGGTGTTTCTTGGCAAAAAAGTGCGTTCATCTTGTATAGATTTAAATCTCATGTGTATAAAACTCCTATTGACCTCTTTCGTTAATTTGGATTTCCTCACCCATTTATGAACTAGCCTAACTCTGGTTGAACTACCCACCTAACTCTCTTCATTATTGTAATCAAAAGCCATACGTGGTAAGAATAAGAAAACTCTTAGTAGTAAATATTGATCGCTTGAATAAAATAAAGATTTTTCTAAACCCAAACTGTTTTAAAAAACAACAATATTAATCAAAAACTACACTGAATTTAGTGTGGCCAGACAACAGATTCAGGTCTGCACACAGTTATAGAAAATCTCATGTTCTGGAGGGATTGTGTAAACAGCTCCTTCAGATCCGTATTACACTACATTTGAAAATCAATCCACGTATTCAAACAATAATTTGCATAGCATTTAATTGTTTCCACAGACATCCTACACTATGGTGTGATGACAGGTTTTCACACTGATACAATCAGGTGAATAATAGAAGATATGTGACCCAAAGGCTTTTTGTTCACTGCAGCAGTTCTCCTGGTAATATCCCTGCAGTAATTATGAAGAATCTGCAATGAAGTGCAGATACTCTTTCCTCTGACACCCCAGGGAATTCTAAAGAGATAGTTCCTTGGATTAACTAGATTGATGTCCTACAGGTCTTTTTTTTAGTACAGTGTACGTTGATGATTTTTTTTATTCTAATGTCTGTGGAGCCCTTCAGAGAATGATGCTCTTGAACCCTTGCCAAAGTGATTCCCTGAAGGCCTTGTATTAGACAAGCACAGTTCATCCCAAATCTTTCAGAAAAGTGAGTTTATTACTGTTGGAGATTTTTAAGAGGATGATGACTCCTGCAGTGTATATTTGCCTAGTACTCTAGACTGACAAAGCCCTTGAGAAAATTTTGTACAACAGTTTGTCACTTTTATTAGATAAGGTTTTCCCCCTTGTTATTCTCAAACACTGTTATTAACTATTCACTTCATTTATAAAATCTCCAGTGTATTTTACATGTTTGGTGTCACACTTTTTATTAATTGAGTATAGGCAACTGTGGGGAACAGTCCCTCTTTTTCCCCTCTACAGAAGACTAAACAACAAATGCCTTTCAAGTCAGCAAGACAGGAGTGATGCCTTTTCACTGATTCACTCAAGGACAGAATGAGCAGGCCTCTTGCCCTACCAGATAAGTGCAGGGCAACATAGCAGTGTTGCTGTAAATGTATCAGAAGATCTGTAAGCTCTGGAAATACACTGATGCTGGTAAAATGGAAGCCACTGAGACCAATCTCCAAATCAGAATCCAACAAAAGCAGGGCAGATGTGTCACTTGGGCCAGAAAAACTCACTGCTTTATATCAGGATGTGGATCTATACTGAAAGAAGTGGGAAGTATATATTTTATTTTCTTACTGTGCAAAATTAAAATGGTGGGAGGCTAATAGAGGCGTTGTCTTCATCTTTCTTTTAAAGATACTTCCTAGAGTAATAGGGGACATTCTGAAGGAATTCTGTCAAAGAGTTGGATCTAAAAAGTTGGGCAGTGCACTCTAGTACCGATAAATGCAATTTAAGTTTGCTTTACACTGGTGAATCTGGGGATCATAGAATCATAGAAAGGTTTAGGCTGGAAGAGGCCTTAAAGACTATCTAGTTCCAACCTTGCTGCCATGTGCAGGAACACCTCCCACTGAATCACGTTGCTCAAAACTCCATTCAATTTGTCCTCAAACACTTCCAGGAATGGGACATCCATAACTTCCCTGGGCAACCTGTTCCAGTGTCTCACCACCAGCCTCACACTAAAGCTTTTCTTCCTGATATCTAATCTAAATCTACTCTCTTTCTGTTTAAAACCATTCTCCCAATTCAGAGCCTCAGGCTCTGAGGATGTTTTCAGAAATTTTGTTTGAAGGCAATAATTATTTTAACAGCAAAAAAGACAGTAAGTTTTTGGTAAATATAAACTTCCACACAATTGAAATGTCTTAACAATAGTTCAGTTTATGCCATCTAAGTAGCTTTTGAAAATACTGTTGTCTTTTTCAATCTCAGATTTATGGTTATTTCTGTAACAGTAGTATCTCTTTAGAACTTCTGGAAAGCAAAAGCAGCATTGTAAGGATGTGGGACCTGCCCTATTCAATATATTCATCAACTAGTTGGACAAAGGGATAGAGTGTACTATTAGCAAGTTTGCTGATGATACAAAACTGGGAGGAGTGGCTGATACAGTAGAAGGCTGTGCTACCTGCTGTTCCCCAAGTCACATTGGTCACAGGAGTGAAGAGATCAGTACCTGCCCCCATCTCTTCCCCTTATGTTCATTTATTCCCCATACATGAATTGCCAATACATAGACTGCAATGTGGTCACCCCTCAGCCTCCTCTAAAGCTTAGCATTACAAATTCAAAATTACCTAATGTGCCATTACTTGTTTCCAAAATGCAATGCATCCAGTAAACCCTCACTAGTATTTAAAGAAATAGATTTTTACATGTGGTTAGGTAGCTGTGTCAAGTCTTACATCAGGAACAAGAAACTCATGCACCACTGCTGGAAATTCTTCTCAGAGTGGCTCCTTTTCCACTCATTTTACATGTAGAAGCTGTTCTACATGCAAGAAAGTCTTTTGCCAGTAGAGAGGGATTCTGTACTACCCTTGAGAGTTTGTTTCCTTGTTATGTTAGTTAGACTTGGAACCAGAACCCAAAGGTGTATTTTAAGAAAAGAGTCTGCCATGTCTCCAGAACATGCTCTTTTCCAAGTTTTTGTTTCAAAGGAATAGAGAAAATCCAGATTTTTTTAGTAGTCATATGCATAACTATATCAGGGTCTTAAGCTGAGCTGAATATTGTCCCTGCACTTTGAACTGAAGCCTCTGAAATTCTCCCTCTTCTTAAGTATTTCTTTCTGGCTACCTTTAATCAACTGCATTCTGCCTCTTTAATATTTCAATCTCAAGCAAATTGTTCCATCTAATCACTGTAACCAG
>NW_009954222.1:8877926-8883797 GCF_000747805.2 Chaetura pelagica | reverse complement strand
TTATTAACTTTTTTTCCTAGAGATAGGCTAAGAATTAATATATATATATATTTAGATATTAAGTAAGCAGATAATGAAGACATATATATGAAATATTTCCCCACTGATCTTGAAAAAAAAATGTGCTAAAAGGCCAAACCAAGATACTGCTGAATGTAAAGATTTTTATGTTTTCATGCACATTTTAGATAGAAAAACCAAAGGAAGTGCTAGAAATAGTTTTCCTGGTAAAATTACTGAAATATTTTTATAAATCTGCAGCACCACTTCTATCTCGTATTTTAATTTTTTTATTACTTTTTGATGACTTGAAGGAATGAATTATGAGTAATGGTATCTCCCACAGTCATAATCTCCAGCTGTGATTGCAAACCCAAATGAAGAACTTTTAGCTATTAATTTTAACTATTAATGTTAGAAATCTTAATTACATAGTGAAACTTCAAAAGTATCTTGAAGAAATTTTTTTTTTCTTTTTTTTTTTTTTCATTTTAGGCTTTTGTAGTTTAGTTTGTTATTAAGTTGCTGAAGTTAAGGGTTAAGGTAAATGAAATTAAATGAAATGAAAATGAAAACTGATTTCCATAAACTAGGGACTGGGCTGACCTTAACATTTAAACCACAAAGAGCATGACCAAAAATGTCAACACTCAAGCAATATAAATAGCATTGATCTGCTGCAAAGTCACTTTCATAATCACACCCTGTGTACCTTGAATGATATGAATTGTGCATTTGTGAGTAATATTAGCATAATCCAATAATAATTAAACAATACATTAATAATAATTAGCATAATTTAATAGTATGTTGTTGTACTTTATTATTATTGTTGTTATTGTTGTTGTTATTATTATTATTATTATTGCTATAGTAGCTGTGAGACTTAAAAAATCAACACTCTACAAATACCATCAGTGAAATATTGCATGTGATGTAAAATTATATTCAGACAATGTGGAAAGAAAATAATTATTTTTTTTTGCTGCAGGTATACATTTTTAAACAATCATTCATTTTTGTGAGCATGAAGATTAGGAAAATCTAGAATAACATAATAAGATTGAGAGTATGAGAGTATTACTGTATTACTGAGGTTTTCTTGTTGTTTTGTTTGTTTGTTTTTTCCCCCTCGTGCTATGCAAGATCCTTGCAATGAAGCCCTACTACATTGGCAAGGTGTCTTGGCTAGGATTTACTAGTTCTGTCATAAAGCTTTTGTTCAGCATAAACTACAGCAGAGACCTGGGCTTATCCAGAATAAACCCTAATGTGACTTCTTTTTGTTTGAGAAGAGAGTACTGACAGGTTTTTTTCCAAATTTTTAGTGGAATTTTAGTCTATAGATGCATTTGACTACAACTGTATTATAAGCAGGTGTGCTCAAAGGCATCTTCCACAGATGCTCCCAATGCAAAATTTCCTCTCAGTAGAAATGTGAAACAGTAGCTAGATATTCCTGAGCCTTTTTGTGACATAGAACGAGCAGAAGAGAAGCACTTGTAATTTTTATCTTTCTTTCTCTGCTTACTATGAATTTAATCTAAGCAAATTTTTTGTTGTTTATTAGATACCCTACTTTTAGCCAACGTTTGATGACTCTGTTACTTCAGAAATTCTCATTTAAATTTTAGACTCTTTTTGCTGTAGAAGACTGAATCAAAGCTGTTCATTCTGTATTCAGTTTACAGTAAAAGGAGAGAAAGAGGAATCACAGTTTGTTTAGTTGTGCCTAGTTTTCCCTAGCTTTCAGTACAGTAAATCACATCTCTATTGTATCTCGCTCTCCTTTATTGATAACAGAATGTATAGAGGGTGACTAAAGTATTCAGAGATTTCTGTATGTAGACAGGTTAATAAAGCATTCTGTGATAAATCCTATCCCCAAATGAGAAAGGCCAAAGCTAGTTGAAATATGCAGCTGACGTTTCTATCTGTGGTTCTGTACTGTGTGTCAGTAAACTTACAAAGGCAAGGGTATTGGTTAAATTATTTTAAAGTGAACATAATAAATCTAAGGGGCATTTTATTGCAGCTCATGAAGGTTTTATGGCATACAGAAATGCTAAAAGCATTTATAGTCAATTAAAAACAAACAAACAAACAAAACCACAAAAAAAAAACCCTCCCACAAAAAAACCAACAACAAACAAACACCAAAAAAAAAACCCATAGAGAAGCTGAATAAAAATAAGGCAAATCCAGAAGGAAGTGTACAAAATAAATATTTTGTCTTATGCTACTGTGAGAGTGACATTCTGCTAGAAATCTTGCAAAAGTATTTATAAAATATTTTCTTTTATTACATTTAAAAATATTACAACTACAGTAATGAAATGCAAAACAATTTTACTCTGACCTTTTTAGGGAAAAAAAAAACAACAAACAAAACCAACAACAACCAAACCCAAAATCAACAAAAAACCTCAAACAAACAAAAACAACAAAACCCACCAAGAATGTATATCCAGCATGATGCAAGTAAATGATTTATTTTTTTTTCCCATAAAAATAAATCATAATGCATAAATCATTGTAGAGTTGGTAGTTCATATTTATGAACTTTACTGGTGTTGTTTACTTTGCAGAAAAATAGCACAAACCGATCTCTGCAGAAGACAATCACACAGCTGCATCAGTGTTTAGACACTGAAAGGAACAGGAGGAAGACATGGAGTAGTAACATTTTTTCAGACTTGGGATAAGATCATTGGCAAAAGCGATAGACTGTAGGACACACTAGAAACAGCAGATCTACTCAGGATGATGTAATCAAGAGGGCTATGCTATCTTTTGAAATGCCATAAAATTTGAAGAGAACCCGGCTCTCCCAAGCAGGTTGCCTCATTAAGATAACTTTGCAATTACAAGCTACATAGTAGCTTGTCAATTACAAGCACTCTGTTAAATCCAATGTTGCTGATAATTGCTACAAAATTAGGACAGTCTGGAAAGGTGGAAGGTGGAACTAAGAAACTGTTATCTGCAGTATAAAACAGTGTAGCAATTACCTTGGAAGGAGGAACTCTGAGGTCAGAGGAAAATGCCAATCCTTTCACGATGTCATTGGTAAGACCTGGAGTACATTACTTTGAAATGGGCTGAGTAGTTATGCTAATGCAACTGGAACATATGGTCCTAAAAAAGGTTAGATAACAGCCATGAGGACTGTTAGGTTCCATCCCCTTCACACCAGTTATTTTGCTTTATATTTGATCTGGGATTCTTATTTCTAATGGAGAAGGTTGTTCATCACTTATCTAAGCTCTATAGACAAGGCAAAATCAGAAACCACTGAGGCCATAGAAGGCATTTTTTGTACAGATCAATTTCTCCTGTATTTTTTTTCTGTCATTGAAAAAGACCTTTTTTAGGACTGCACTTTTGATTTGGCCCAGGAAAGCTGATGAAAAAGTCTCATGGTGCCTCTATGCTTGAAACAAACAAACAAAAAGGAACAGAGAACAGCTAAAAGTATTTAACATTATCTTTAATGCTCACTTTATAAATAAAGCTACAAATGTTCTTCTCTGATTGATGACTTCAGGGGTGTCTAGCACAAAAGAGAAAAACAAATTCAGATCACTTGTTATACTTCTAAAACTGCCAGCATCCCTCTGTAAGCTGGTAGAAAAGAGAATGACCAGCCTTTAAAGCAGCAAAATACAGGGTAAAACAAATGCTATGTGTTTGCTGTCCTTGGCATATTCCAAATCCCTTATGTTCTGGGTAAGTGAGCTCTTGCTAAGATAAGAACGCGTCATGTCATGACAATTCTTGCTGTTGCCGAAATGGTTCATGTCTCAATAAGTGAGAAAAACAGGCTATGATGTTTTGTGAAAAAATCTGAGAGCAAGATATATATCTTTAAAGACAGTTCCTTTTTCTATATTTACATATATACATACTCTGCAGATTTTCCTTGCAAAATGGCAGTAGGACAGTGTTCAGACAAAGAAGAAAAAAATGTCGCAACAGCTTTTACTCAGGGACTCCTTGCTTTTTGATGTAAAGAAGACAAAACATTCCTCTGTGGTATTCCATGGAAGTTTTATTCCAGTAATTGTTTCTTTAGAAGCAAGGCCAGTTTTTGTGTGTATTTTCCTAAAGGTAAGAGACCTTTTGCTCATCCACCCAACAATAGAGATCTCCTGAGATTACTGAATTATTGATGAAGAGGTTGCAGACATGCACCACAGCTTTGCCGTGCTCTTCAGAGTGATTTCAAGGCAATCTGCCCTTTGAGTCCTACTATTCTTTCAGTTCTACCAGTCCTTTCCATAAATCCTCAGAAATCTCAAGATTCATACTAACAAAGCAACAACAACAACAACAAGGGGGCCGGGGGGTGGGGGGGGGGAAGGAAAGAAAGAAAATGAATCTTTGTTCTTATACAGAGAGGAAATTTAATCTTCTCTAGATAGGCATCTCAAAAATATGACCAAGCTCTCAAAGAGAAAATACCAATTCTTGCATAAAGTTGGCTTTTGGAAAATTTGCATGGTATTAGTATAAACTCCCTTATTAAAAAAAAACACATCTGTAAAGCTCTCTGAAAAAAAAAAAAAAACAAAAAAAAACAACAAACAAACAAACAAACAAAACAAAGCCACAACCGAAAACAACAACAAACAAAACAATAACAACAAAAAACTCTTACAAAACAAACAAACAATCAAAACCCAAAAACAACCCCCCAAAAATTCTAACAGCTCGTTTTTACTCTCTATCATCAAGTTGAGGTAGACACAACCAACTTTTTTTGCTTGTGACCATTAACCACTGAAGTACCACCCACAAGAAAAAGGATGAAGTTTATACAGAAGCTTATTACCCATGCATGGTGAATTGACTTCTATAGCTGTGACCACTCATCCTCACCACTTCCCAAGAATGTTGTAATGTTTTGAAGGTTTCAGCTGATTTCTAACATCACATCAACATGCTTTGCAAGTTGCCTGGCAGAAAGACACAGAACAGACGTTCTTTTGAATTTAGTAAAATGCCTGTGCACCTCAGTGATAAAAGCTTCATAAATATCTGTAGTAGACAGATAAATGGAAAAAAAAATAAAACTAAGATGTTTTCATGTAAGTAACTTCAGAAGCAAACTCCTTTCTGAGGAGAGTATACCTATTTGCAATGAGTAACAGAAAAATCAATACTATAAGAAAAAGCTATCTGCCTTGAGGTGAATGTTTTAAGGAAGCTAACCAGAGAAAATATACAACTTAATGGGAAGCCACCCACTGGCATTTTTGAGGGGTTGTGTATGTGAACAAAAGATGTTATAAAGATTAACCTTGCATTTTGCATTCCACCAGTAGGATCTTCCTGATATGACTACAGGGATGATTTTTATTTAGTTTTCACTCTAATTAGTTGTCACGATCCGTGACCTATTATATCTCCTTATTGGAGTGTATTAACTTATCAGGATTTGCTGAGAGATCCACACGTGGGTATCGCCTCACACAGAGGATACAGGAACTTATGTCCCGACTTTTTTAGAGTGAATAACTCGCTCAGTGTTTACTAAATTTCTAACAACAGCAAGGTTTATTGTGGGGAAAACAAAGCAATTTGGGGCAGGAGGTTCAAAAGGAGTGATTACAACACATTAAACATATATGGGTACACCTTAGTTACACATCTTATTCAAGTGCTGGAAGGAGAGGGGAGGGGTATGCCCGAATGGCTGGATTATATTTTCCCCTATAAGCTGGGGTAGCCGGAATTGTCTCACCACGGCAGTGCAGGTAGGATGAGCTGGGTAGCATAGAAGCTGCGGGCACTCCAAGCGCAGGTCGCCCCCCGCCCCCACAAAGCGGCGGCAGTCGGTGCGCGGCTCCGGGACCGTAGGTGTGCAGA
>NW_009954222.1:8876903-8877410 GCF_000747805.2 Chaetura pelagica | reverse complement strand
CCTGCCACGTGGAGAAACCGTTTTAAGTCAGTTTTGTCGGCTGACTCAAAGGACATTTCATGTTCGTGTAAGGAAATACCTGGTCCTTCACATTAGTATATTCAGCTTCCTTCTTCTGCAGAGATGACAAAAGAAGAGGAGCCTGCCAGTAATAGAATCATGAGCTGAAAGATCAAGAAAACTATGACAATATTTACCATGTGTCTAGAAAAATGAAAAGCATACATAAACAAAAATCAAACCAAAACAAATATGGTGAAGACTTAAATTGTGCAGATTCTTTATTCCATGGTAAAATAAATTATTTTAAAACAAAAAAATAGATACTCTGTCTACCCATCTGAAATTAGAAATTTACAGGAACATCTGTGAAGGACCAGGTATTTCCTTACACGAACATGAAATGTCCTTTGAGTCAGCCGACAAAACTGACTTAAAATGGTGTCTCCATACAGCAGGAAACCCCCTCTGTGTGTATGGGGGGGAGCAGCTGCTGCAGGGGAGGAG
>NW_009954222.1:8875449-8876717 GCF_000747805.2 Chaetura pelagica | reverse complement strand
GCTTGCCTGCCCGCCGCCGCTGCTGCCAAAAGTCCCAGCGCCGCTGCAACCGCCGCGTTTCCAGCGTCTGCACACCTACGGTCCCGGAGCCGCGCACCGGCTGCCGCCGCTTTGTGGGGGGGGGGCGACCTGCGCTAGGAGTGCCTGCAGCCTCTTTGCTACCCAGCTCATCGAACCTGCACTGCCGTGGTGAGACAATTCCGGCTACCCCAGCTTATAGGGGAAAATATAATCCAGCCATTCGGGCAAATCCCTCCCCTCTGCTTCCCTCACGTGAATAAGATGTGTAACTAAGGTGTACCCATATATGTTTAATGTGTTGTAATCACTCCTTTTGAACCTCCTGCCCCAAATTGCTTTGTTTTCCCCACAATAAACCTTGCTGTTGTTAGAAATTTAGTAAGCACTGAGCGAGTTATTCACTCAAAAAAGTCGGGACATAAGTTCCTGTATCCTCTGTGTGAGGCGATACCCACGTGTGGATCTCTCAGCAAATCCTGATAAGTTAATACACTCCAATAAGGAGATATAATAGGTCACGGATCGTGACAACATCCTATAAAGGTGTATTTCCTTTTAGAACAGATACTGAAAGGAGATACAGGAAAGCAGGAAATTTATTCTTAATTCATTTGCTGACTAGTCTCACTCAATTCTTATATGCAGAGATTGTTTGAATTCTTATCTGGGCCCTGTTCCCTGTGGTCTCTTGAGCATCTTGTCAGAAGGCAACTTATTACAGTTATGATAAACACCCTAGGAAGATTGACAGAAAAAGTATGAGCACTACCATTGAGAAAAATTATTTTGTTACGTCAACTAAAAAGCCCTATTCTCTATCTCCATCTACTGGAAAATTCTTAACAACTAACAGACTGGAGATTCTTCTAATTCTTCCTCAATGCACCTATCATTTTTGAGAAAAACTAAACACTATTTCAGAAAAAAAGAGTGAAGTGTCTCTCTCCTGAAAATATAACGTTAAATATAATCTCATTAGCTGAACCATCTCTGTTTAGCCATAAAAATTCTCATAAACATCTAAACTTGTACAAAATAGAATATAGTGGCCTAAATTTCTAAATAAAAATAATAAAATTAAATTAAACCTACCCCCAAAACAAAACAAACAAACAGAAAACAAGCAAATACTCAGGAAAAAACAAACAAACAAACAAATCACCAAACAAAATCCCCTATCACCTCCAAGTGGCTTAGAAAACAGAGATTCCTTAGACACCTTCATCTGAATGGGTGAAGTTCCCTAC
>NW_009954222.1:8844474-8875409 GCF_000747805.2 Chaetura pelagica | reverse complement strand
CACTAAATTTAATTCAATAAAGAGTACAGTAAAGCAATGTGTCCTGAGGAGCTGGTATTTGCATTTCATGTATTTTACAGTGATTTATGCAGACTTAATTGTAGCCTGATTCTGTGTACAGAAAACTAACTAGCAGCTGAAATGCCTTAGCTGTTAGTCACTTATTCCAATGAAGTATAATCTGAAATATGTCCATTGTATACACCCTGAGAATACTCTATGCAGTGCAGCTTAGCACAGTGAGAACAAATGAGGAATTTACTTTAAAAATTAATAAACAAACCACCTTCTGATTAGAATCACAATGCACAATGCAACTGTGCTGCTAGGTACCAATATGTGGGCAAAGCTTAACGTCTCACAACCTATAGTTTGACTCATGTCAGTTGAAATTCAGGGTTTGTTTCCAAAGGGGTAAAATCAAAAAACATGCTTGCAACTAACTCAAACAAACTGACAACATCACTTTCAGCACAAAGCTCAGCAATCACAATTACTTTCATTTAATACCATTGTTGAAAAAAAAATTGAAGCTGTACATTTATAGTACTTTGAAAATAAGAGACCTGTATTTCTTGTCTTCCTAAATTTCAGAGTATAAGCCCACATCCTGTTTTCCAAGCAGCACATCCTAGTTGACTGGGATACAAGTTCTTTGGATGGGTGATATTCTGATTATCCAAACACCTCCTGCTGGAATTGAGTAATTATTACAGACAGAAAACCCAGCCTCAGAAAACCAAAAATAAAAAAAACAAATTACAAAATTGGGAAAGAGAAAAGTTGAGAGTCTGGTCTTTGTGCAAAATGCTTAAGGATTTTGCTTTCAGGAGCCATGTAATAAACTTCTTTTATACTATGAGGAATATAGACTAGAAATCAACATTCTTCTGTTATGTTACTTCATTACCTTGCAGATTCAGTCTGTCTTAAGCCTTTAACGGATAAGTTTACACAGTACACTTGTAAAATTAGAAAACATGGTAAAATATCTGTCTTTTCTTGCAAATCCCACTAGAGTGGCCACTCTTCTCAAAAATGGAAAAAGAGGTTTTCAACAACCAAAGGCTAAATAAATAAATCTAGAATTTATAGAGACAAGTCTAATCCTGACGCTATTATGTAAACAGAGAAATTATGCATTTTCTTTGTCATGGTTTCTCTGTTTTACATTCTTAGTCAGTTTACATTAGATATTATAAATGCTTGTTTTTCAGATTAGGCCGCACAGTAGAATCAAATGTAGGGAAGCACAGCTTGTGAACCCCTAGATGGTTTATACATCGAGATGGTTGAAATAGCATAATACCTTTCCACTTACTGAGTAACAGCATATTCAATAACAGAATAAATTTAATTTTTTGGGGGAGGTAAGGAACCTTGCTGTGGGTTTAAAACCATTACTCCTTGTCCTACCACTACACACCCTGGTAAAAAGTCCCTCCCCCAGCTGCTATTGGTCTTCATGGCCCTTCTCTGGACTTGCTCCAAGACATCTATACCCTTCCTGTGTTGAGGGCTCCAGAACTGGACACAGTACTCCAAGTGGGGTCTCACAAGTACAAAGTAGATGGGCAGAACCGCCTCCCTCAACCTACTGGATGTTTATTTTTTTGCAGCCCAGCACATGGTCAGATTTCTGGGCTGCAAATGCATATTGCCATCTCACTTGGAGCTTTTCAGCATTAACAGCCTCTCAAATTTTTTGTGTGATTCGTGACTTTTGGGGTGACAAGACACTTAAACTGTTTCTGAAGAGCTGGTTAATATAATTGGAGTTTTCACTCTTAGGATAAGTGGCTGAGCAGTTTTAAACTAGATTTATGTTGCTACTTGAAGGCACTATGTGTGAGCTTACTTCCCCTCTCTTTCTTCTTTGTCGGTATACTTAAACAGAAATGCTGAGAAAACAAGGCCATAATTTATGTGTCATGGCATACAAATGTACTTTGTTCCATCTTACCAAAAATACTGAAGACTTACAAGTTAAAAAGGAGGAATATCATGTCATCAAACTTATCAAGTTTTAATCTAAGCCTGAAATACTTCATTCTTACACCAGATTTTATTGTGTATTTATTGTCTCCAACAACAACAACAAAAAAACAAACAAAAAACAACAAAACCCCCCAAACAAACAACAAAACACAAACAACAAAAAACCGAAGGCATTTCTACAATTATGCCCTTTAAGGAACTACACGGTTTATTTATGCTAAATATTTCTATATGGGTATTTAAAAATCTGCTTTACCTGAAAAAAAATCTAAACTTCATAAAAATATTTATTAAAAAAAAAAAAAAAGGAATATATTAAAATTAATAGTGTTTCAGACCAAAACAAGGCAAGCGTATAGGGTACATGCACTAATACTTGCTCAGCTTCTGACTACTTTTAGCATAGATTTTCTGGGCATGCTTTAGTTTGTTAGCTAGAAATTGATATTACTTCCAAGTGTTCCCAAGTTTCATGCCTTTCAAATTTCTTTTCGAACGTATGTAATTTTCTTGCATTTGCAATAATCTTTTCATAAACCTACTAATAGTAATGATTACAGTGATGAAGTACTTTAATGCAATCATTTTGAATGAGCCTCCCACCAAAGTCTCATATTCCAGGTTGGTATTCAAGATAGAAAGTGTTACTTTTTCCCTGTTATGATACAATTCTAGGTGCCCGTATGTGGTGGTCACAATTAGATAGGATGAATCCCTGCTTTACTGTATGTAACTGCAAATTGAGTAATTTTAAGGATAATAATTATGTCATATTAATTGGCTTGAGTATTATCGGATATTGAATATATGGATAAAAATATTAGGTTGATTCTTTCCCTTGTTTTGCAATCTTTCTTATGCCATTCTGTAACGTTTACAATAATTTACAGATTAATAAGATTGTGTTTCATACTTGTTACCACACGACATATATGTGGTATTATTGTAAACATTTTGAAGAACAATCTAACTTACACTAGTGTTGAACTTGTGCAGTTGAAAAGAAACTAGTGCGTTTTTCATTGTATCTTATGTACTAAAAGGACCTAAGGCCCAGCCTTGGAGTTGTCTATGACCTCTCCTTAATGTAGGTGCACCTGTTCGTGTAAGGAAACACCTGGTCCTTCACAAGGTGCACTACTGTCATACTACAAAATTGACTCAATTTAAACTGGATAGTAGTTTTGTGCACGTACACTCTTATTTTCTGAACAGTGACTATCCTTGAATAAAAACAAACAAACAAACAAACAAAAAACAAACAACCCACAAAACAAAACAACAACAACAAAAAAACAAACATCTTAAATCATACTGCCTGTGCCTGTGGAAGTTAAGTTTTTGACTCCTGGAAAATGTGCTTCTTATTGATGACATTATAATTTGAATTTTTATTATTTTCTTACACTAAAAAGAAAACCATCATGCTTCAAATAGCTGGGTTTGCGTTATTTAACTAGCATATCTTTTCTTACAACTGTCCTCACTGATACAAACACAATTTCAGAAAACGTTATAACACAATGTATTGATTTAAATAAATACATTTTTACTTTTTCTCAAAGGAAATAAAATTTATGCAAGACACATGTTGCTTGCTTCTGAGGTATAAAATTAGGCTGTTAAGCACGCGTGGTCTTTTGCATCACAAAACAAAAACAAAATTCACTTTTCTGTAAGCTCGTATTTCTTTAAACTTCACGTTTCTCAAAAACTGCTGAGTAGCTTAGCTTATTTCTCTAGCTTAAACATACCTGTTCCTTTCACCTTTTCAAATACGATCTAATACTAAAAAGGAAGTCAATAAATGATTTTTATAAATCCTACGCTCTTTTAAAAGTGCCCTGCATAGGCACTTCTACTATTTCTCTCTGGATTCATTTACTATTCACATTTTCCAAAACTTTATTATCAGCTCTTTGTGCTGTTTACATCCAACAGAGATTTCTTGTTTGCCTCAGGAACTATTTCCACACACATAATGTTACTCTTTTGCTTTCATCCTGATCTTCAGACTTCATAGTCACAAGCAAATATCTATTAACACAATTTAACTGTTTTGATATCAACGTGATACTGTATCGTGACTTGGGACAACATGACAACAAAAAGAACAACCACATGGCCGTTCACTCAACTCTCCCTCACACACACACAATCCAGGATGAGGAGGACAAAGCTCCTGGGTTGAGACAAAGGACAAGGAGGGTTCTTCACCGATTAAGGTCCCGGGCAAAACAGACTCAACTTGCGGAAAAATAATAATTTAATTTCACACTAATCAAACACACACAGGACACAGACAACACACAGAGCAGGGCTTGCATTTGTTATCCCATTCCTCCCCTCTCCCCGGGCTCAAAATACTTTGTCCCTCATTTCTCTTCCTCCTTCCCCCCAGTGGCACAGGGGGGCAGGGGATGGGGTTTAGAGTCAATTCATAGCCTTGTGAACTGCTGCTCCTTCCTCCTCAGGAAGAAGAATTCTTTATAGTCCTTCCCTGTTTCCCCACGGGGTCCCTCCCATGGGACAGAGTCCTCCACCAGCCTCTCCTTCATGAGTCCTTCCCACGAGGTCCGGAGCTGCTCCAGCCTGGGCTTCCCACAGAGTCACGGGCTCCTTTGGAACAGCCAACTCACCTCCCACCGGGGTCTTCCAAAACTGCACAATCAGAGTCCACTGGCAGCAAATCCACAAGCCACAAAATCATGGCCAAGTTCACCCCTCCTGGTGCCTTCAGGGAATGTTCCACCATGTTCCTCCATGACTGCAGGGGCACAGCTGCCGTCTCGCCATGGGTTGCAGGGAAATTTCTGCTAGGGTGCCTTCTTCCCCTTCTTCCTCACCAACCACCAACACTGCTTTCCTTCCCCAGCACCGCTCTCCTCCTCCAGAAAAGTTTTTCTCCAGCACAGTTTATAGGGAGACCCTAAGTACTTCTCTGCTCTGGTGTTATGTTGATTCTTTCGTATGTTAATCACTTAGGAGCATCTATTGTCCTCCTAATGGCTCCTTGGCTGGGTATGGAGCAGGGGGAGGTTCTCAGCCTCTTACCGGAGCCAGTCCTGGCGCCCTTCCCCCTCTACCAAAAAAACCCACCAAACCAAACAAGAACATATACATTCCCACAAAATGTAAAGGTACGTGCCATCAGCAGATTTTTAAGCATCAGAATGGTCTGGCTTTAGTAAATGATACAATACAAAAAGTTTGGAAGTATGTCAAGTAGTTCTTTAGATCTCAAAAGCAAATTATAGTCTGTGTCTTTATTCAATAAAACCAAAACCAGAGCATGTAATAATTATGTGTTTTTCCTCTATATACATAATAAAAACTTTTAAATTAATTACAGCAATTTGAATACAAACTCGTTGTATTTTTGTGCTTGTTTTGACTGGGATAAAGTTATTTTTTTTTTCACAGTAGCTTCTATGGGGTTAATGTTTGGATTTGTCCTGGAAACAGCATTCATAATCCAGGGATGTTTTCCTTATTGCTGAGCAGTGCTTACATAGAGTCAAGGCCTCTTCTGCCTCTCACACCACCCAATCAGTGAGTAGTCTGTGTGGGGTGCAGAAGAAGTTTTGAGAGAGCATAGTCAGGACAGCAGACACAAAGATACTCCATACCGTATGACATTGTGCTCAGCAATACAAAGCTGGGGATGAAGAAGGAATGGGGAACATTGAAGTGAATGTGTTTATCTTCCTTATAACAGGATGGATCTGTGCTTTCTTAAAGATTGCTGAACACCTGTCGACCAGTGGGCAGTAGTGAATGAATCCCTTGTTTTTCTTTACTTGCATGTGTGGTTTTGCTTTACCTATTTACCTGTCTTTACCTCCACCCATAAATTTTCTCATTTTTTATGCTTTTGGTTCTCACCCTCATCCCCTGAGGGAAGGGAATGAGCAAGTGGTGTGTGATGTTTAGTTTCCAGCTGGGGTTATGCTGGGAATCTGTAATTTAAATTTCACTTAAACAAAAGAGATCTTCCAGGAGTTTAACTTCTATAGTATAGTGAGGTTATTTGTTGATAGGCTTTGCTAATTAAGAGGAATAATAATGAATCTTGTCTTTCTCAGTCTCCCTCATTCCCTTTTTAGTTGTCTCCATAATTTAACAAGAGGTTATGCTGTCAGGATTTAATTAAGCTTCTCAACAATGCCATCTGATGGGGCTAAAACCAAATTATTCAGAGCTTGTATCTTACCTGTGACTACGACAAAGAATTATTCTTGGCAACCACTTTCAGGGAAAAGGCAAAACAAACAAACAAATTTAATTCAGTCAGCTTCATCAGTTTAGCAGTACTAATCACTGTATTAAGATATATTAAAATTTGTATTTCTCAAGATTATCTAAACCAGAGCTGATTATATGCATAACTAGTGGTCAGGCTTCCTCTTCCTGTTGTTGTTATCTTCCCATATAATGACATCCATCATATCTTCTAGTTACAGCAGAAGACAGCTATATGTCCCATATCCATATTTATAGATGGTGGGTTTATGATGTGTATGTGACTGTTATACTAGATTATTTTAAAGGTCATGTTGTTGCAGCAATATACTTTATTATACCTAGGTGTTCCTAGGTTTGTAGGCTTCTGAACATTCCCACAACATCTATCTATGTTAGTTCTGCAAAGACCCCCCTTTGCAGCAAATTAATTAGTACTTTCTAAACCTTATTTCAAGAGCTACTTCCTGAACATAATCCAGAAAAGCTATAACAGCTGGCTACCTCTACTCCATATGTGTCTCCAACACTTTTGAAAACCTTGTATTTCACACAATCCTAGTTACCTTCACATGACACACTAAGATAGTCCCTTGGGCTCACACTACTTCAGTACTAATTCTCAGGGCTCAAATGGTGCTTTCATTTGTAAGAGAGTCTATAGATAATAGCAGGTGGGGCTGGCTACTTGGGAGGAATACAGAACTGTTGTCAGAGGATGTAGGGAGGCAACTAGGAAAGCTAAGGCCTCCTTGGAACTTGACCTTTCTAGTGAGGTCAAAGACAATAGAAAGGACTTCTTCAAATGCATTGCAGATAGAACTAACACTAGAAGCAACATAGGCCCACAGCTGAATGAAGTGGGTGTCCTGGTGACAGAGGATATAAAGAAGGCAGAGGTACTGAGGAGTTAAGACCCCAACATTATATGCAATAAATTTTGATCTGTGTGTATATGTCTCATCTGTCATCCTGTCCAATCCACAACAGAGGACTTTAACCATAGCAGTATTTTCTGAAGGGCAATGTGGCTAGGTACAAGCAATGCTGGAGATTCTTTTAAAGCACTGACTCTACAACATGTGAGAAGTGTCTGGAACACTGCCCAGTTTTGGGATCCAGAGAAGCAAGACACTGGAATATTTGAGTGAGTCCAGCAGAAAGCTCTCTAGAAGCATAGAGGGGTGAAGAACATGGCCTAGAAGGAGAGACAAATGAAGGTGGATTTTCTCAGCCCAGAGAGATGACTCAGGGGAGGATTGTGTTGCTGCTGTCAGCTGCCTAGTGAGAGGATACAAAGCAAATGGAGATAAGCTCCTCCAAAATAGGACAAGGGAAGAAACCAAACAACAGAAAGTTCAGATACTAGCAAAGGTCTTTGCAATGAGGGTGCTCAAACACTGGAACAGGCTCCTTGGAGAGGCTGTAAAATCTTTATGCCCGCAGATGTTAAACCTTTGACAGGACAAGTACCTAAACAACAGCATCCAATTTTGAAATAGACCCTTCTTTTAGTGGTGTTTGAACTGATGTTCTCTAGAACTCCTCTGCAACTGGAATTAGTTTATGATTTTGTGATCCTTTAAGGATCAAATGAGAGTGATGAGCTGAGCCAAATGGGAGAGGCTACCACTTTCTAGTGAATTTGAAGAAAAGGTTCAAGATTAGCCAACTCTCTGAAGCAGACAGAATTAACAGATATGCAGCAGATGAAGCTACGATCTCTATCCCAAATAGAGATATTGAGAGGATTAACTAACTGCCAGACAGGCCTCAGTGGTCTGGGAAAGGAAAACTTCCTGGGTCTAAAAGATGATTTTTAGAGTTGGCTGCCAGCCAGGAAGTGGCTCTTTTCATTGACAGTGAGCCTGGAAGAAAGAACCTAGCAGAAAGGACACAGGGTAGGGAAGAATATCACTAATGTTAAGCTTGTAGCTGTTTGTTTGGCTTTTTTGTTGGTGGTGGTTTTGTTTGTTTTTTCTAAAGAGCAAAGTATACAGGCTCAATTTATAAAACACAGAACACAGACATTATATTTCTTATAATAAAAAATCTTATACTCTGATGTTTTGGGTTTTTGCTGTTTGGTTATTTTTTTTTTACTTTTTTTTTTTTTTTTTACTCTTTTTTTTTTTTTTTTCTCCCCTTTCTGGAATGTGTTTTAGGGAAAAAAATATAAGAATTTCAAGAAAATTGCTCAGAATGTGTTGGAGTATGATCTCCTATGCTGCAGTGTTTCAAAATTTAAAATCCCTTAGAAGGATTCTGTGAAACTTCACTGCAACATAATTGAAATTTACTATCTACTAGGTATGGAAAATACATTACCTGTATGTTTACAAAGTGTCTTTATTTTTATTTTGAAAGCATGAGTCTAAAGACGTTGCACACAAAAAAAAAAATCCTTCAGAAAAATGTAATGAATTTTGTAAGTGAAGATGAAATAAGCTAAAATCAATACGGATTTTTTTCTTTCACGTTGTGTTGTGTTTGATTTTTTCCCTCTGAAGATGTGAATGAGTAAAGACATGACCACTAGAGGGCAGAAATGGATAGCCTTTTTTCCTATATTAAGCCTAATTACTACTTTGTTACAAGTTAGTAATTTTGAACTGGTAATGAATTCCTGAGGAAGCTTCAGACTACAAAGGAAAGAAAGACAGATTCAAGTTCAATCATTAATTTGGATACTATTAATTAAAGTAATTACTAAGTGCATAATTTAAAATTGTTTAAAATAATTGCAAAAGTACTGAGGGACATGCAATCAGTAATGGAACAAGATGGTGGGAAGAAAACAAAAAACAAACAAACAACAAAAAAGAATATAAGAAAGTAATTTACTAATAGGGGAAAAGTGAAAGTAATACTACCTGGAGGAGAGAGGAAGTGGGTGGAAAACAATTGTTTCAGATTGCTATAATTATTTAAATAAGCTATAGTGTTTAAAATTTTTATATGTTTTATTTCATAGCTTGTTAACACAACTTATTGCTACTAATTGTATTTGTATTGCATATCCTTCTATACGTCTTTAGGTGATTTTACTCTTTATAAGTACAATAATTCCTACAAAAAAAATGAATATAGAGAAACTTATTTTCAGTTAATTTAAGATTTTCCAAGATAATGAAGTGAGTAGTAGTATTTTTTAGAAACTAGCATACAGGGTTTCCATCTCCTGCTCCTATCAACTCTCAAATGTCTAAGTACTTAAAATTTTGTCTTGTTGGTTTTGTTACGTTTTTTCCAGGTGCTAGATTGGGAAGAATGCAACCTTTTAATTACATTTTTAAATACACTTACTTGTCTTCTATTAGCTCACTGATGTCTTTTATAAAGTGTCTGGAAAAATACATGAGATAATGCTAAAATATATTTTGTAACAGTGAAAGCGTGAATATTTTTCTGCACTTCCATAATGCTCAGTTATACGTAACTGAACAGTCATTTGTTGACTGACATACACTCAGAGATTAAAACATCAATATAGTTGTCTAGATCCCATGACAATAGTCAGTGGAAAGCTATGACTCAGTGTAGTTACTTAAATGCAGACTGTTAAAGTTGTATGAGACTATTTAGACTACCCAAGAAATCCAGGAGGGTTTGACAGCTATGACAGTCAAACTACAAGAACACTGCACATTTTGGGAGACTCCTGAAGCCCACAAAGGTTATGCTTTATGCATAGAAGACCATTCTATGATTCTATTAAAAGGTGACCAAATTGTCCCTATGCATCTAGTCAACTAAATAAATTGCTGGCCTAGATAAAGTAGTTAAAGCAAAGCTACAATCAGGTCAACAAACTTCAGAAAAAGCAGGTCCAACAAACCTGATGCATTACAAACTCACCACAAAATTCTGACGTTACTTGCAACATGCCTGCCACGTACTACATGATTTCATAATCATTAAAGTTTATTCAACATGATTTTGAAGGATCACAAGGGTCAAGCTCTTTTGCCCAAGGCCAGCATCCTTGAAGAACTCTCTCTGTTCATTGGCTTTTGATCCCTAACCTTGTATTTATGAACCTGTTTGTTCTTGCCTCCATCTCCCACCTGCTGCTGGCACATTGGACACTGGAACAGGTTGCCCATGGAGGCAGTAGAGTCACCATCCCTAAAAGTGTTTAAAAGAAATATGGATGTAGTGTTAAGGGACATGATTTAAACACTGAAAGGGTAGTTTAGGTTATGGTTGGACTTGGTGATCTTCAAGGTCCTTTCCAATGAGGATGATTCTGTGACTTTTCAAGAGTCTGCCCTGCAGCCTTGGTGCTGATGTGAGCATGATAGTGGGAGAGCATGATAGTGACTTTATATATACATACTTATATTTCATTATTTTCCTTCTCATCCCTACAGTTTCATTAAAGCTGTGTAGTTTAGTTTCCAACCCATAAGTCTTTCCCTTGTTCTCTCTCCTTTCCCTAGAGGGGAAGGGAGAGGGATTAATAGAGAGCACCTGTCATTTGTTTAATTGATGACTCAGCATTAAACCATGATGTCTATGCAGCTTTACAGCTAATGAAATGTAGGACCTCACTACAGCTGTCTCAAAATCAGTGCCTGATGACACCTGAGATGCCCTTGGGCTTGCCACATGGCTTTAGTTGCTGTTCTTGCAGGATGCAGGCCTCTTGTAAGTCCTCTTCTTACACATGGATAGATGTTTTAGACACCCTCGGATACCTCAAGGACAAAAAGTGGGATCATGGTTTCAGTCATCTTTAAAAATTCAATCTTTACCAGGAATACCACACTATAAATTGAAAGTCTAGAGTTTTCCACATTTTCTAGAGATGTGTGACTGCAAATAGTGCAGGTTTGATCACCACAAGATAATTGATAGTTTATGTATTGATGTTAACAATTGTGCCTTTTTTTTTTTTTTAATTTCAAGCTTTAGTTTCATTATGTACCTCTTGAATATTCCTGAGGTTAATGGGTCAAATTTTCTACCAGAATTACTTTCACTAACAAAATGCTACTCTGTATCATCTGTTTAATGGACAGATCTGCTGACCCAAAATGATAATCAAATTAGTTTGTTGTGACGGATGAATTAATTCAAATCACCAGACCCTTTGGAAAAATGTATTTTGATATAGAATGACATATTGTGTTACTGCATGTCACCCAGAAAATCTGCATCAATATGTACCTAATTTTCCACAAGCACAAATGCTGAAAGAGAGCTGCTAGCTTTTCAAAGCAGATCCTGTCAAAGAAATTTTCTCTTCAGCATTTAAAGTAAAACAACTTATGTGAAATTAATGCTAGATATTATTAAGTGGTCATTGTCATTACAGATCTGTATTCTGGGATACATGTTGAGGTCTGAAATTGTCACCAACACTTCATAAAACTCATTAAATTCTCTCTGGTCATTTTGTGCCTGTTGTGGCTACACAATTAGAGCTAAAGAAACACGTAATTAAATGTGTCCCATGCATTTATTCAAGACCTTAAATGTTCCAGATAATTTATGTTTGAATTTAACTATACTCAATATGCATGTATTCCATCTCACTTTAATGAGAATAGCCTAGGACTCTTTCTATAACCCAAAGAAGGAATTTTTTTTTTTCCTACCCAGCTTTCGTTTTGAGATTTAAGGTGCAAAATTGTAACGAGATCAATCTGGGAGCTGATGAGAAGGAAGCAGATAAGAGATTTAACTAATAAAACTGCCCCAAGAAGCAATGAGGTTTGAGTGCAACAAAGTAGCCCCAGTCTTCCTGTCCCCCACTGTTGACACAAGGATGTTTAGGCTTGGTTAGCCAAAAGAACAGAACCACACTTCCATGGTTAATTTCCCCTTTTCTACCCCAACTGTTCAGCTGTACCCAGGCTTAGATTGTGAAGAATGATGCAAAAAAAAATTCTCAGCTCTTAAGCCTGTCCTAAGTGGCTCCATCACTCAGTTGTCTCCTCATGCATTAAAGGGACATACATTTTCCCTGGCAGCCTTTTCCATTAGACAATTGGAAAGGGAACCTACATAATCTCAAGGCAAGTCAAGCCTAGATAAATCCTCTACATTGTCAGTTAGTTAGAAAGTCTTTGAACTTCTACTAGCTGTAGCAAAAAATTCTATTTCCTCGTCTATAACTTATGTTAGCTGAGTGTATTCAAATAGTGAGGCCTGATGGGATTCATCCATGGGTATGGAAAGAGCAAGATAATGGGATTGCAAAAATGATACAAAATACGACACACTGTGGTGAGATGTTAACAATTGTGCCCCTGAATGGGGGAAAAAAAAGAAAAAAAAGAAAAAAAAAAAAAAAAAAAAAAAAAAGAGACCAAAGGTTTATTATCAAATGGTTTGTGTTTGAAGGGACCTTAAAGACCATCTAGTGCTAACCCCTCTGCATGGGCAGGGGCAACTCCCACTAGACCAGGTTGATCAAAGTCCCATCCAATCTGGTCTTGAACACTTCCAGGGAGAGACACCCACAACCTCCTTAAGCTTCCTCTAATATCCACAATCGATTTCTACCCTCTTCCAGTTTAAACCCTTGTCTTATCACTACATGTCCTTGTGAAAAGTCCCCCTCCAGGTTTCCTCTAGGTCCCCTTCAGGTATTGGAAGTTCTCCTTTTCTGCAGAATGAACAACTCCAATTCTCTTAGTGTGTCATTGTAGCAGAGGTGTGCCAGCCCTCTAATCACCTTTGTGACCTTCCTCTGGACCCTCTACAACAGGTTCAGTCCTTCCTGTGTTGGAGGCTCCAGAACTGAATACAGTACTCCAGGTGGGGTCGCACAAGTGTGGAGTAGAGAATGAGAATCACCTCCCTCAACCTCTGGCCATGCTTATTTTGATACAGCCCAGGATATGGCTGCCTTTCTAGGCTGCAAGCACACACATCGCCAGCTCATGTTGAGTTTTTCATCAACCAACACCTTCAAGTCCTTTTCCTCAGGGCTTCTCTTAATCCATTCTTCACCCAGCCTGTAATTATCTTTGGGATTGCCCTGACCCAGGTGCATCACCTTGCACTTGTCCCTGTTGAACTTAATGGGGCTGGCATGGGCTCACCCTCAAGGCTGTCAAAGTCCCTCTGAATGGCATCCCTTCCCTCCAGCATGTCAATCACACCACATCTTGGTGTCATCAACAAATTTCCTGAGGGTGCACTCAATTCCACTATCAATTTCACTGACAAAGTTGTTAACACACGTTAAAGAGATTTGTCTTTAACAAAGGTGATAAAGAGTACCTGAGGAACAGCATGTCAGTCAGCTGCACCTCAGTCTGTGTAAACATGGAAAACAATGTCTTGGAATTCATTTCCAAAGATGACAAGTGCATATGATTTAGCCATTTCTACTAAAAGATTGTATTTACTTGACACTGCAGGGTCTCAGGTTTTATCTGAGCTTGTCTTAGCCTAAGCTCATTTTAGTTTGTTTTAGCTGTGACAACAATTGTGTGGCAGTTAGTAGACTGTGGGCTGTTGTCTAACTAGTTCTAGATAAGCTTGATTAATAATGTATCATACAGTAAAGGTCAGACAAATCTATATGGTCTCTGAATAACAAATATTAGCCCTTTATATTATTTGCATATGGGGAAGCTATTGTGTAACTTAAACTAATAGCTAGTAATTGATGATACTCAAACTTCACACAGTAATCAGTGAAAAATGAGCAAATAAAGAGAGAAAGTACTTTTTGTGTTAAGAAAACACAAAAATAACATCAAGCAGAGACAAGTCAAAGGAGGAAAAGACCCCTGACATCAGCCTCCACTCTTCCTACTGAATAATTCAGGACACTAATAAAACATTGCAAATATTCTTTCACAAGAATGAAGCCAATGACCTTAGGGAAAAGAGAGATGCTGGAAAGATGAGCACAACAGCAGAAAAAAAGGAAAAGACACCAGCTAGGTATTAAATTTAGTTCAATTCCATTTAATTTAATTTTATTAATTTAAGCTGCAATATTAATTGAGCTTCTTCTGTAGTAAGTGCTAACCCAGTTACAAAATAACTTGAACGTTTGCGTTCATCACTGTCTCATAATCCATATAGCTGTCATTTCATCAGAGAAGCAATGAGTTTGGTAAAAAAAAAATAAAAATTTAAAAAATCAATTAGTTTTATTACAATTGGACTAACAATAATGAGTACTTGACCAACTCCAGTGCCTTATATGATAAAATGAAAGGCTATATGAATGATGGGACTGTGATGGATGTACCTGACTTTGGTAAGATCTGTGATACCATCTTCAATACACTTATTTGTAAGCTGAGGAAGTATGGATTCAATAAGGGAGTATACAACTGGTTTACACTCAGGGCAGAGGGCAGTGATCAGGTTGTTGAGGTACAGCTATTAGCTGATTACAAACAGAATGTCCCAGAAATGTCTGATTAGTTCCATATTGTTGAATAGTGTCAGCAACCTGGATGGTGAGAGAGAATTTGCCTTCAGATAGTAATAAAAGTTGGACTGCAGAAGGGTTAAACATGTTAAAAAGTAGAGCTTAAATCAAGACGGACTTCAGCAAGAGAAGTCTCCCAAAGTTTGAAAAGAAGTCCAAAGTTTGTATCCAACAAGGAGCAACCAGGTGCTTATCCCACTTTTGGGAGGTACTGAGAAACAATTAACCAAGTAGTAGCAGTGATTAATATTGTGCGGGATTCAGCAGCAGACTGAATAAGCCAACAGGGCTGTCTAATTGCCAGTAACACAGACATATTAAGCTACACTGACAGAACCCTGGCAAACAGAAAAATGAAGTTTTTGTTGCAATATACCCGGGGACTATTGTGAGATCTGTCATGTGTAACATCTTTATCAATTACCTGGAAGACGTTATGGAACATATTCTCATTAAATTTGTGGGCACGGAACTGAGAAGGACCAGACAATTCAGTTGCACATAGGCTTGCCATTTTCAGGGTTCTTGACAGTCTGGGGTTCAACAAGGGCAAGTGTAGGGTCATGTACCTGAGGAGGAAGAATGTCATGCACCAGTAAAGGTTAGGGGTGGACTTGCTGGAAAGCAATTCTAGGGATAAGGATCTGGGAGTCCTGGCAGACAGTGAATTATTGATGAGCCAGTATTGTGCCCTTCCTGACAAGAATGCCAATGGTGTCCTGGTTTGCATAAAGAAGAGTGTGGCCAGTAGGTTGGGGGAGGTCATCCTCCCCCTCTAACCTTCCCTGGTGAGGTCACAGCTGGAACACTGCATCCATTTCTTGGCTCCCCAGTTTGAGAGATGGAGAACTACTAGAGAGAGTCCAGTGCAGGGAAAAAAAAATAATGCTTGGGAGATTGGATAATTTCTTTTATGAGGAAAGGCTGAGAGAGCTGCTACTCTTTAGCCTGGAGAAGAGAAGGCCTATAAGTACCTAAAGAGTGGGTGTAAGGAGAATGGGGCCAGACTCTTTTCAGTAGTGCCCAGTGATGGAACAAAGGGCAGTTGGGCACAAGCTGGAACACAGGAAGTTCCACCTGAACATGAGGAAAAACTTATTTATTTGGAGGGTGACAAAGCACTGGAACAGGCTACCCAGAGAGGTTGTGGATTATCTTTCTCTGGAGATATGCAAAACCCACCTGGAGGTAGTCCTGTGTAATGTGCTCTAGGCAATCCTGCTTTACTGGGGGAATTAGACTAGATGATCTCAGGATGTCCCTTCCAACTCTGACAATTCTATGATTCCATGATTCTGTGTAATGGGCAGACAGCAACCTCTTGAATTCAGCAAATAAAAATGCATGGTCCTGCATCTAGAATGGGCTCATTCCTTCCAACAGTACACATTGGCGACTTACTGGCTGGCTGGAGAACAACTGTTGAAAGAAGACCTGGAGATGAGAAGACTAAGTAGAGTCATCAGCACACTTAGGTAGTGATGATGACTAGCTACTTACTAGTTACTGTAATTACTCCTGTAATTTAAGCGTGCTTTTTAAATTCATAGAAGTGGTGTTCATATTTTAAAAGCAACACAAAATCTGACAAATATTTCTAAACTGTCCATGGATTATATTTTAGTTCATGCATGCTACCAGGAGAGGGTGATGTTGAACTATAAACCTAAAGCATTCTTGTGTGCTTTCACAGTAAATTCAGTTTTCACTTGAATCTCTGTAAGTTATTTTGCACAAGAAAGATTAAGAAACTTCCCATTTAGACAAATACTTAGTTCAAAGGAGATCAGTGCACGGGAAGGCTTTCAAATCTACCCTATGTAAATTTTCAGAAATAACAGATAATGAAAAGTATCTCAGTTGAATTCTTATGCCTAAAGAAAATATTTGTAAATAAGTCATAATAATATGATTGTATATTATCAACATATAGGTGTATTAAGCAAGGGGTTATATAACTAGTGCCATAGTTTAAAAAGTCATTAAAGTTCTTGTTATGATGATTATTTTTTTCCCTTTTCCTGTTTAATTATTTTCTTGATGTAAATTCCTATTCGGTTGCAAAGGAATCACAGATTATGAAGGACAGGTGATTATATCTGTTAGGATGGTGTGCAAAATGCAATGCATAATTACTTCTAACAGCTTTTTTATATAAACTGGGAAATAAGAAATCAGTATTATTATTGCAGTTCTCACCAACCTCCCATTCTTTACTTGGAAAAACAATAGTCTGTAAAAGGAAATCATAGTCGCAGACACAACACGTCTATAGTCTGTGTCACCACCTGACTCTAAAGTCAACCATACTGTATTTTAGATGAGCAGCTTTATACTGAGGATCTGCCAGCAGCCTTCTACACATTGATCAGTGTTGTCTTTATTAATGAACAAACAGATTTTTGCAGAATTTACATCTGTATCTCATTGATCTGGACTTAAAAACTGCTCCTCCATATGTTATCTTTATGATATAGGGTAGTGAGTAAAAAAGCATTACACTAGATGAAAAAAACAAGTTTTATATACTCTGAATATCTCTGCATACCATCAATGTCTTATGATTATTATTTTTTCTTTCTTGATAGTTCAAGTTTTAAGGAATTGAAGATGCAAATGAAATTAAATTCCAAGTTACTGCTGAGAAAGATATGAGCATAGTGTATTACTAGTGTATTAGCTGATACTAATTGGTCAATTACTTGTTTATATAATATTAACTATTAAACTATAAGCGATTAAAAATACTGATAAGTGGATGAATTTCTAATATCTCTGTAGGGTTAGCAAAAGCTTTGATAGAAACTGTGAATATAGAACTTGGAAAACAAAATATGACAGAATTGCAAGGATGGAAAAATACAGTGTATTACTTCTTACTTGCATCCACTGAGAAAATACAGATTGACTGATGTTAATTTTGATGGTTTAATATTTAAATGTCATGCACTTTAATGAAAGCATCTCTGTTTGAGTTTGAGATTAGTGTTTGCTTAAGGTATGTATGTTTTCATGCTGAATAGCTGTGAAAGAGGATCAACACTGATAGTGTACTGACGTCATCCCCTTGATCTGCAATGCTTGCTTGTTTTGTGTTTTAGACACACCGAAAAATAAAATTTTGCTTCAGTATTTCACAGTTGTAATTAAAGTGACAACTGAATCAATTTGATCAACTTTAGGCAGAAGACCTGACATCTTCAAGTCAGGTTCTGCAATGATTTATAATTTGGGCCATGTTTTAACTAGCAATTCATTGAAAGTGTCCAATGCTTCTGAACTGGTTCACAAGATCTGAACCACAAAGGACATTTCAGGATAAGATGTGACTATTCTGTTATATATGAATAAAAATTCTTCCTCTCACCTCAGATGTGAACTGGAAGGTTCATTTGGTCTGCACTATCTGACTGCCTAAAAACAAAGCAGGAGTCCACATCTGACTAAGTAAAACAAACTAACAAACAAAAAAGGAACAAAACCACAACCAAACCAACCAACCAACCAACAAAAACACTGAAAAAATGTATATAGGCCAATTCCTATTTTGGAAGTAAAACAGAGCTTAATCTAATGAGTCTGATCTTAACAGTCAAACTTTTGCTGTCAAAATTACAAGTTAAGCTATCAATACAGCATGCTGAACTGAAAAAAAAAAAACAAAACACCTTTCAGTGCTTTCAACACCTTTTATGCAGCTGAGACATTCATTATTTAAGCAAAAATCTGACTCTTTCTGCAAAGATGGGTTTAGATACAATTATGCACTTTCTTTAAAACAAACAAAAAAAATCATAAATCCCCTGGAAACTTTTAAAAGAATGTTCTGTTGGGGTTTTTTTGGTGTGTTTTGTGTGTGTGGTGGCTTTTGTTGGTTTTTGTTGTTTGTTTTTTTGTTTTTTTTTAATTCAGGAAGCTGTGTACTTTTTACTCTATCCACTGCAATTTTCTTCTACCTAACTCATTTATTTCTATAGTAGCTAATATGATTCTCACATTTTAAAAAGTTGCTTTCTAAAAATAAATGGCTCTTTGAGAACAGAAGCCAAAAATCAAATCATGGGAAGATGTGGGTTTGTGTGTTCTTCCCACTTTGACAGGAAGGCTGAAATGGATTCTAAATCTGGTAGATTTAATGTCTTTAATGAGCTCCATTTGCTCTGTGATAATAGTGTGAATATTTTAAAGAGGTCTATTTGCTTTGTGGTAATAGTGTGAACAGTAACAAGATGTATGGCTGTGTAACAGAATGAGAAGTTAAGAAAATACAGTCAAGGAGATAGCTGCTTGTATGAGTATTTGAAGTTCTAGATGCATGGATTAACTTATTAATGATGGACAACCTGATACATTATTTTCCTCTTTGTTCATTTTTAGCCAAATAAAAAGGTTTCGGGATGGACAACAGTGCAGATCTGTCACACCTTCCCTGAGTTATATCTGTAGTCAAGTATATTCAGATTTTTTTACAGCTTGTGTACTTCCCCCAGAGTCCAATTTTTTTGAGGTTTTTACGCTTCCATAAAGCACTTGCACCAGAGAACCATGACTTTACCCAGCGACTTCTGAAAAGCAGACAAAAGAAAAATAAGGAGAATATTTTTTTCCCAGTTCTACCACTACCTGAAAAGCCTGACTACTCAGATATTGGCCTCTATGAATTTAGAGTCAGGGTGTTTTATTGTACCTCTGTGTTATGAGTTAAGTCTGTAGACCAGTAAGCACCACCCAGCTGCTTGCTCATGCCCCACTCCCAGAGGACTGAAGAAGAGAATAAATAGGGCAAAACCAAAAGTTAATTGATTTCTATGGCTACTTGAAATGTAGTGATATTCCAAACTTGATTGACTACTGTAGAGTTTATTCTCCAGGTGTTTTTCCAATTTGTTTATTGTAATAGACATTATCTGGATTTCTGTTGAACAGCAGTAGCATGTAATGTACAATTAGGCTAGACACATGCACGCATTATCAGGAATAGGCTTAGGTATAGTCAGCACGTAGAAACTCATTTGTGTTTAACAGGATACTGAAGTTAAATATCAGTGCATTATTCAAAGGCAAAAGGAAAGCAAATCTACACAGCAGTTTCAATATTTCATGCTTTCCTATTCAGGTTTATCGAAAAAGACTAAGAAGAGTAACTTTTTTAATGCTTAAAAAATAAATGTAAACATATGCAAATTATGCTTTGTTTTGATTATTAATTACTGCACACCCAGTGATAATATTTTTTCCCTTTTTTTCCTTTAAAGGGTTTATAACATATTAGCATATCTGTCTTTTTTTGTGTTATAGCAGCAAACTTCTTAAAATATTGACAGATGAATCTAATATTAGAGGTTCATCTGGAACTGCAAAAATACATAGGTTGTAATTTGAAAAAGAACACTGTAAACAAATCTCAAAGTCATAGAGCATGTGTAGATGTGTATTTCTCTGATATACATCTTTTGAACAGATTATTAAGCAATTTTACTTTTTACAATAATGAAGTACAGAAGATGAAATTATGCTATCACTGATTTATGAAGCTTTACACAATTCTTCTACCTTTGTGTTGCACTGACTATTGGTATTGAAGTGCTAGTGTTAGACATGAAAACCAGAATCTGACTATACTTCAACTGTAATATTTGTAACTATAATATGAGGTGGAGTACTTAAAGGTTCAGTTGGTAACTAGTTGTCTAACTGTATTATATTCTGAAGAAAAAAACCCAACAAACAGCAAGTGGAACATAGCTAGCATATATAAACTTAAAAGGACATTTTTTTAATTTAAATTATATTCAAATATATGACTTAAAGGCTACTGACTGGAAGTCCAGAGTAACCAGAAAAGAAGCCAAAGCCCCCCAGAAGTCAAGGGAAATTCTGTTATTTCATACTGGATTTTCTTTTCTGCATGGCCAAAAGGCACTTTATTTGGCTCCAGCTTCAGATAGCTGTGTGGTAGTGGGGAGGATCACTTCCCTCTAAACCTGCAGTAATTTAAAGTCAATGGGCAATAATGTTACTAAAAAGTTACTAAGAAAAGAGAAAATAGCTGGATTACCAGAGAGGTTCTTCAGCTGCTAGCATGCTGTACAATGCTTAACCATGACTCAATATTTCCTTTTGGTTCTTGAGTTGTCGTCAAGGAGAGTAGACGTTAAAAAATATGCATCAGGTTCATCGTAACTGAAGACTTCAAATACTCAGGTCACTTTTGTTCTCTACAGGCCAATCATTTCTAGGCATTTTTTTGAATTGACATATAAATATTGTTTCAGGAGGAGAGCGAAGAAAGGAGAATCGACCTGTTCCAAGAGGTCAATTCAGAACAAGGAAAATCTGTTACTCCAACACTAAAATTTATGATCAAGAGAGATTGTCTCAGAATAAGCTAGGAGATTTAAACTTTGATATTAAATTCTTCCTATATTATTCAGAACTGGGAATTATCTGTCAAATAAAAGATTCAAGACCTATCACACAGATGCCAAAAAAGGAAATACTGTAAATTAAAGAAATGTTTACACAACTACAATAAGCTGATTAACACCATAAATAATGCCATAAATAAGAATTACTAGAGAAGAAGTACACAAGAGATATCAGCTTGGTTTCATCTGTTTCCAAAATAAAAGACTTTTTACTGCCAGTGTATCATATTGTATTAAATGACTAAGAAGCCAATATTTTGTAGGGTGTGATGATGCTAAGGATAGTAGTATATAATGCTGTTTTCAGTTTCAGCAGAAAATTTAAAGGCCTACATGACTTTTCATCTTGGAAAATGAAATATAAAGAACATTAGCTTCAATATATCTTTCTTAAAAATGCTGCAGAGAATTAGTTTTTTGTATTATGATTATCAATGGATAAAATACTATATATGTATAAATATATGTGTGTATTAGGTATACATATATGACTCTAAATTCATTTAGAGCAGCTAAATTAGGATAATAGAAAGTTGCTCCTTAACCTAACTCTTTCTTATAAATTGAAGAACTTTTTCAGCAAATTTGTCAGACAATTGCCTCCCAATAAGTGTCATATAAAATTTAACTAAATATTTACTTAGAGAATAGTCTTTAGGCTTGCATATCACTTTTAGAGGATCCCTGATCTTTGTTTACATATTGCAATGTGTTTATGATTGCAAAAAATCCACACAAACAATGTACTCAGAGTAGAAAAAGGTTTTGAGTAACAATTAAAATTCCAATGCATGAAAAAGTTGCAATAGTTCTGTGAAGGAAATGTGTACTCTAGCTGAATTAAATGAATGGATAATTACAAAATAAAACCTTCTCTCTTCTAGTGGACATCTTACTTATTTCCTGTTTGCTTGACTGTTGCGAAACTCATAGTTGAAGAAATCCTTTCTTCATTTCCTTTGTGATGGGAGAGAAAGGCTCTGCACTGGCTTTATAGTAGGCACTGGTAACTTTCATATTTCTAACTACATTGTATTATGTAATTGGGATTTTTTTGCTTGTCTTGTGTTTACAGATGTGGATGTGCTACATTCTCTGATGCTACTTAATTAAGACTTAGCCCAGATGACTGTCTCTCCATATGGAATTTTCATGCATACTATGTATATGAGTTTCAACAGAGTCTCTCAGCCTGCTCTCTCAGGTATGATGCTACTTGATTATTCCAGAAGATTACTTCATTTCAGCAGAGTATTTTAAGTTCTCAGATCAGTACTTACACAGAGTTAAAGGACCTGGAGTTTAAAGAAGTATAGGTGAAGAGCTGCTGATAAGGACTAGCAGCTTCTTGCAGGCATGGCAGTATACATTATTTGGCTCATGCATTTTATGTGGAAGCAATGGCTCCCTGTGTGTATACTGAGAACTGGCATGAGTTGTAAATGAGAGGGAAGGGGAGCTTTACCTTCCACTGAAATAGAAAATGTAGAGCCATATTCTTCCTGCTATTTTTAAACACTGAATTTAAAAATAAACGAATGGGGTACCATGAAAATCCATATTTTGAAAACTGATATGTAATTTTTAAGTCTACTTTGCATATTTGAAATGTGGAATAGTATCCTTCAATGGAAATAATAATATCCTTTATATGGAAAATATTCTTCAAAGTAATTTAGAAGTGGTACTAATAAGTTCTGACATGGCTCCTGTGAGAAAGATTTTCACTGTTTTCACTGTTTCTTACATGCACCCTTGTTCTTTTCAGAATTTCCTGAATGGATGAATTGTGTTACTAAGAAGAAAACGATTGATTCCAGAAGAGCCTTCCTGGGCATTTTCTGGTCATACCAAAATTTACAAGTTACATAATTGAGGCTCAGGTGTTTCTTCTGTAATGCATAGATTTAAAAAAATCTGGCACAACTTACCATATAACTCAGAATTTAATAAAATATGGTACACAGCATTAAAACATCCCCTTTTAAGGATTTTACACGAGGCTTACATGCTTAATAGTATTAAATGTTCTATCTCTGCATGTATATATTGATAAGAAAAAACCTCAATTGCTGGGGGAGAATTCTGCTCAATACATTTATAGTTAGACAGATATGGTATTATTTTTGATCTATGGAGATATTGTACTTTGAGAAGAGGTAAAGAGGAATGACATAAAAGCTTAAGGCCTTTTTGGAAGTAAGCAAGCCTGACAGTTTTAGATCTTATTTACAAAGCATCACAAATTTTAACATTATCAGAGCAATTGATAAAGTTGACTGTTTAAAGTACAGCATGCAAACTCTATGTCAGTTCAACACACGATTCAGATGCACTTGTAGAACCACATTCTTTAAAATAATATGCTTAATGGTTCATAAAATCACAATAGAAAAAAAAAAAAAAAAGAAATCACTATCTATATTTTTATAAAACTGTTATGTATAAATTGTGTGGAATGAAAAATACTGTTGATAAACTTAATCAGTGTTTTTAAATTGTATATTATTAGGAAATGCTTTCCTATTTTCAGTAGTTGATCTCTGGATTTTTTTAATTTTTTTTTTATAATTCAGATTTTATTCCTGTGGATGTTAACTGAAAAATGAAGAATGATGTTGTTTTCACTTCTGAGTATCTGTACATACAGATATTCACCATCTCAAATGATCAATCACAAGTGAAGTGTGAGCATCTGTAAAATTTTCAGTAAAAATTAAAAGAATCTGACTTATAATTTGTACATTCAAAATGACTAAAGAATATGATATGTATTTGGCAGGGCACAGATAGCTGGTAATCTTTGAGCCTTAACAGTAAAATGTCTGCAAGTCTTGATAGTGGCAATATTCCTTAAAAGCAGCAGAATGCAACCAAATAAGTGATATGTTGAAATCAATGGAAATCAAATTGTTGCTGATTCTTAGGAATATTTTAGTATTTTATCTGTAGAAAATTCCAAAGAACTCATCTTAATAAGACAGGGCATATATACTTATGTTTATATATAATAAATGTATATGTGTGTGTGCATACATATGTCTATACTATTATATCAGATAAGATCTCGGTAGCCTTAATCAGGTGGAATAGTATGTCACAATGCCCATTCAAAGGCAATGAGACCACTTGGAGAGCTATCCGCACAGAAAACGTTACTGGAATCTGACTGGTATTAAGACTGTAGTAAACAATCTGTGAAGTAATCCCAGACACAATAAGAACAAAACATGCTCTACAGGGTAAATAGCCAAAGCACTATTGTTGCTATTGCTGCTCGCCAAAAGGTTTTGTGGCTGTGTGGCAGTGGGATGAATAAGGAAGTAGCATTTGCAACATACAAAAAACCATCAGAGATTTTTAAAATATATATATATTCCTTGCATGGTACAAACATTTTTTTTTTGTAACCTTAATGTAGCTTTTAATTATTTGTGCATGAGCACAGAGAAAAGAACACTTTAAGCATGATACATATGATACGTGCCTTTAAGAATACACTTCCCTCTGCCCCAAACCAAACCGGTTTTTATCAAAGGAATGTTTCATGCAAATACGATACAATGCCACATTAACAGATAGCAACACACTATTCTAACATCTGCAAAATAGTCACAATCAACTCAGTTTTCTTCCTGCAGAGTAAGATAGGCAGTTTCAAGAAGGACTTATGGCAATAAATATGCAAGTATAAGCAGTAACATTTCACAGATTTTATTTTATTTTTTAATTTTTTTTTTCAGAAATAAAGTATGTACAATTGTATATGCTCATCCCTACCCCAGTCACATTGAGTAGACTGGATTGAGAGCTGTACCATCTCACTAATATGCCTGAATAATCCTGCACTTGATTGTGACAGACATACTTTCCAGAGGACAAGGTTTCCCTTGTGCTGTGTTTTGTGGAGTGTGTGTGTGTTTTGTGTTTGGGCTGGAATGCTCTCATTTTTTAAAATAAGAAATTGCAGTTATAAACTACATGCAAAATCTGGCCAAGAAAACAAATTGTAAGAGCTGCAGTGGATGTTTACCGTTTTGCAAAATCAGCCATTAACAGACCTTAAGCAATCTAGAATAAATGTAGCTAAATTTTACTTTCTGAGGTTCACTTAGATAAGAGAAAAAGGACGTGAGAGTTATTGCAAGAGGAGGAGGAGCGGATCTGTCTCAAGGTGGAGCTGTATCTTGCATTAAATGACATTGGCAGATTAAAGCTCTCTGGTGGGGAAGGGCTTAAAGGCTGAGTCAAAAGCCAAGAAGTCTCTTTATTTACGCCTACCTCCCAGCCCCTGGCAATCTGACTAATAACAAACTGAGCTAACAAGAAAGACTAGAAAGAACAGAGAGAACACAGAAGCAGCTTGGATCTAAAAATCTGGAAAAAAAGAAGTGATCAAGTCAAGCTCTTCTGAGCATCTTGTTTGTTTACTGCATCCAAATGCTTGCAAACAGTTAACTATATGCAGAAAAGTCAGCATAGCTCTGAAGTATGCTGTGAATTTTAATTGAGGATAAAGGACAACTGCTTACAGGATGGTCTAATGTGCACGCTACTTGGAAGATTTTTTTCAATTGAATGCTTTGTACTTTGTCTTCTGAACAAAGATTTTAACTTTGTGGAGCCCTAGTATTAACAGAGCTTGCAGCAAAGTGAAACAGAAGAAAGTGGGCATTTTTCACAGAGAAAAATTACACCGCATTGAAACAGCTGCTCCGACTGTGCATTACTGAGCATTTCAGGGAGTGTTACTGCTGCACAGGTAATTCAGATTCCAGTTAGTTAATTATCTGAGCATATGAGAAATTGATTTCTCAGTACTAGTCGAATTTATTTCTCTGCATGACTTCGTGTAACTTTTATGTTAAATACTGCCAGTTTATACTGTACTTCAAACAGTCTTCCAGGTTCATTTATTCAAAGTGCCAACTGTGTAGAATGTGTGTATTAAGGAAATGCTGATTTCGGGTCCCTTGAGGGAGGAGGAAGGGGTGGATTTTTTTTATTTCCTGAAGTGCAAGAATGGTCTTAAATTCATCATCTGACTGTGATTTCCTTCAGATTTTAATGAACAATCCTGGACGCTTCTAGAAATTGCATTTCTTAGCTTGAGGCTTTGAAATTCTTCAACATGCATTTTTTAAAACAGCTGAATTAAAACAAACGAACAAACAAAACTCCAAGTAAAATGAAATTAGCTATTTCAGTGTTTTATAAACAGTATGTTTACTACCTGTCATGCATGTGATGCCTTTGCTATAAGGTGACTAGTTCTGAAAGTATCCAACTTTGCATCACAGAAAGGACTGTGACATGCTCTAGTCTTTTAGAATTCCTACTGCAAAAAGCTTAGTTTCAGTATTCAATAGCACTGGCTTACATGAAAGCAGATAAAATGAACTTAAGATACCCTGTAGAATTTGCTGAAAAACCTCACCACATGAAACAGAAAAAGGTCAGGTTTGTCAAGGCTTTTGAAATAAATTTTATTGTGAATTCTTTAATTAAATGTTCACCATCTGTTACTTGAAAGCAGTTTTTATTTTACAATAGTAGCCCACTGAGAGCTTCATTACATATTCCTGAGTGTTCAGACAAAAAAAAAACCACAACAAAAAACCCCAAAACAACAACAAAAAAACCAAGTTAACAAAAACATAAAACCAAAAAAAAGGAATAAAATAAAAAAGAATGCAACTCTCCTATTAATTTTTATTGTGTGTATATGTGTGTGAGACTTCTGGCAGTGCTGCCCACAGAAATATGATGATGATTAAAATGGGGATGTTTTCCAATTGGTTACAAATGTTGCTTTCATCTTTGAGAGGAGGGCTTTCATTTTTATAACCTAATTTCTCAATATGCACTAGAATGTAAGATGCTTTTCAGATATTTATTTTTTTTTCATTTAATTTTGCTCAGGGACTTTGTAAGTACAGTTTGAATTTGATGAAGATCAGACCCAGAATTCCTGCATAGAAAAAGTGTACAGAAATAAAGTTAATTAGTCATAGGTTTTAAGCTGGCATCCCTGTCAAGACCCTGCATTTTTTACCTTGTGTCACTAGAAAGGATACTGAAGCATGTAAAGCACAAATAAATTTATAGCACAGTATAATCCTAGAATTATTCTTCATACTTCAAAATAACATCTTGACATGTTGTGCTTTATCAATACTTCTTGAGAAAACAGACTTAAAGACACATATATTAAACATAGACAGCTGGAGTTCAAGGAGTGTTATATGAGACTATGAAATTACTTTTAGGGACACTTTTTCTTAGGCTGTGAATTACACTTACTACTTCCAAATTCATACTTCTTCTTGCACTTATCAGGAACTACTAATGGAGAAAAATATAATTTACTGTGCACACATTTACTGTTGTTGCTTTTGTGTGTGTGTGTAATATTCATGCTACAGCATTATAAGTGCTGCATGTATAAATCTTTGCAATCAATTTTAAGGGAAGCTGTGGTGTTGCTAGAAATAAATGTAACCGGTCATTAAAATGTGCATTGATGAGATGCCAAATTGGATGGCCACACTGCAAGAATGTCCATGCATGTAATTTAATAGATTTTTGTAAAAAGTTTTAATCTTTCAGAAATTATCACTTCAGCTGGTTGTGTACTAGCATTCTGTACTCAATGTTTCAATAGCTTACTTTGAAAGCTCAAGTGACCTTTATTAGGTTAATTACTTAAGAAACCTGCTTAGTTCAGTCTTAGAATAAATACCAAAAAGAAAGAATAAATATACCAAAAGAAAGTTCTTGTGTTTTAAATAATCCATTCAATTGTAATATTAATTAAAGATTACAAGCAGTTATTTCACTCAATTTCATGTATCAAGAACAACCATTGTTCATGCTAATTAGACAACCTTGACAGAAAGAAACAGAACTTTCAAATGGAGTGTACCATAAATTAGTTCAAAGCAATTATAAGAAATACTTGATCTCAACATGTGATTTTATCTTGTGACTCCATAATTATACTGTAACAATCCATTTATTAGTTATTACAAAGTTCAAGATCAGCTTGACAGGTAATAATTTCAGTTACGTAACAAATGGATGACACTGATGATAGTTTGAAACCCGTAAAGCACAGTTAGTCCCAAGTTTATTTAAGCATTTTTGTGGTAATCAATTATTACATTAATCCCAAGGGATTTAATAATTAATGTCAACATAGGGGTTTTGTCTACACAATTATTTTATGTGTATGTTATATACAAACATGTTAGACCAGTATGTGCTGTGTTTCCACTTTCACAAAATATCCACAAACATATGCATTAAAATTTAAGTAAAGAAAAATAATTTTTTTTTCTACTTCCTTTTCAGTTTGGAGCACAAGGATCGCAGAGGAAAAACTCTTTAATTTACATACATATTGCAGAACTCAAGGAGAGATTCCTTGTATCCTGACTGAATGGGCTTTTGATCATAACACATTGTTGAACCAAATCAAATTATTTTCTTCTTTTCAGCAGCTGAACATTAAATTGAGCTTAGTGAGATACTCTTAAATAAATTTGCAGTGCTAAACAGTGACATAAAGCAAGGATCCAAAATATATTAGTCTTGTTCTAAGTTGCTCAGTGCAGTAACTTATTACTCCTGTTCACTGGCAAGATGTCCTACATGATATATGAATAAAGACAACACCTGATTTCTCCTTCTTTGGTGCATCAGTGGAAAGTACTGAAGTACTTACCTAATGATTGTTCTTATTGATTCAGTACATTAAATATATTTTTATCTATTTAGCAAATAATGAAAAAGTTTTGCATGATATATTGTTTGAAAGATGAGGTAGATCAATGACAAGAAAGAGGAATAGCTATTCATCCTCTCCACCCCAGAAAAATAAACCAAAACCAACCATGAATCTAATACTTTTCCCTTTGTTTAAATATCATTTAATATTATTTTTTATTATTTATTTTTCTTCTTTATAGAATCTCCTGCACAAGATGAAGCCCTGGATTTTTATTCTATATTCAGTTGTGGTTGCATCTGATCCTTTCCAATCACAGCCTTCTTTTTCTTCAGTCAGAGGAATTTGTCAGAGTTTGTGTTCCTGTGAAGAAAAGGATGATACCATGATTATAAACTGCGAAGAAAGAGGCATCAAGATGGTATCAGAAATAAATGTCCCACTATCACAGCCTTTCCATCTTAATCTGTTAAACAATGGTCTGACTATGCTACACATGAATGATTTTGCTGGCCTTGTTAATGCCCTCTCTCTACATCTTGGTTTTAATAATATTGCAGATATTGAGCCTGGGGCTTTCAATGGTCTCAGCCTTCTTAAGCAACTTCATATCAATCACAATTCTTTAGAAACACTTAAAGAAGATACATTTAATGGATTGGAAAATCTGGAGTTTCTTCAAGCAGACAACAATTTCATCACAGTGATTGAAGCAAGTGCCTTTAGCAAGCTCAACAGACTTAAAGTGCTTATTTTGAATGATAATGCCATTGAGTATCTTCCTCCAAACATATTTCGTTTTGTGCCATTGACCCATTTAGATCTTCGTGGAAACCAGTTGCAGACACTGCCCTATGTTGGCTTTTTGGAACACATTGGTAGAATACTAGACCTTCAGTTGGAAGACAATAAATGGGCTTGTAACTGTGATTTGCTGCAGCTGAAGATATGGCTAGAAAACATGCCTCCTCAGTCAATAATAGGTGACATTGTATGCAATAGTCCTCCAGTTATCAAAGGCAGCATATTAAGCCGATTGAAAAAAGAATCACTTTGTCCCACTCATCCTGCCAATGAACTTGAAGATCCTTCAGGGTCACTGCCCTTGGTTGTAACTTCATCTGTCAGTGATAATCACCTATCAACTAAGGTGATTCCTATCCTGAAAGCTCCTACTAAAGAACCACGTTTCAATCTACATACTTCAAAGCCTACTACACAGTTTCCAGGAATCTATTGTCCTGTCCCCTGTCACTGCACCAGCCACATGCTCTCAGGAGTTCTCATGCACTGCCAGGAGCGAAATATTGAAAGCTTGTCTGATCTAGGGCCCCCTCCTCCAAATCCCAAAAAGCTTATTTTAGCTGGAAACATTATTCAGACATTACAGAAATCAGATCTTGTGGGTTATGCCGGTCTGGAAATGCTTCACCTGGGGAATAATCGCATTGAAATTCTTGAGGAAGGATCCTTTATGAATCTGACTAGACTTCAGAAATTATATCTCAATGGAAATCATCTTACAAAGCTCAGTCAGAATCTCTTCCTTGGCCTTCAGCACCTTGAGTATTTGTACCTTGAATATAATGCCATCAAAGAAGTGTTGCCAGGGACATTTAATGCAATGCCGAAACTTAAGGTCCTCTACTTAAATAACAACCTCCTGCAGACTTTACCACCCCATATCTTTTCAGGTGTTCCACTCACCAGATTAAACCTGAAAACAAACCAATTTGCTCATTTACCTGTGAGCAATGTCTTGGATGAACTGGGTATGCTGGTACAAATTGAACTTGACGACAACCCCTGGGACTGTACCTGTGATTCAGTTGGGCTGCAGAAATGGATACAAAGACTGAGTAAGAATACAATGATGGGTGATATTTTTTGTAAATCTCCAGGTCACTTAGCAAACAAGGATTTGAAATCCCTGAACAGTGAAGTTTTGTGTCCAGGTTTAATGAACAGCCCTGCCCTACCAACTCATGCCAGTTTTGTAGTTGTTACAACTTCTACTACTACCAACACTGCAGACTCCCTCCTGCGGTCTCTCACAGATGCCGTCCCACTTTCTGTTCTAATATTAGGACTTCTAATTGTGTTTATAACTATTGTGTTTTGTGCAGCAGGA